>NC_045446.1:35531400-35573330 GCF_002776525.5 Piliocolobus tephrosceles
AAGGAAGGAAGGAAGGAAGGAAGGAAGGAAGGAAGGAAGGAAGGAAGGAAGGAAGGAAGGGAGGGAGGGAGGGAGGGAAGAAGGAAGGAAGGAAGGGAGGAAGGAAGGAAAGAAGGAAGGCAGGAAGAAGAGGAAGGAAGAAGAGGGAGGGAGGGAGGAAGAAGAGGGAGGGAGAAAAAAGAAAGAGAAAGAGGGAAAGGAAAGAGAAAGAAAGAAGGAGAAAAAAGAGAGAAGAAGGAAGGAAGGAAGGGAGGGAGGAGAAAAGAGAAAAGTGGGAGGAACGGAAGGAAGGAAAGCAGCATTGACATAAAGACAAAGAGAGGTGAATTTAGATGCAGTGAGAATCAGGCCTAAGGCATGGAAACACTAGAGTTTATTAATTTAAAAACTAACTTTTGATCCTTTACTGTATGCCAGAGATAAGCTGATATACAGGATAGACAAGGACCCTGTTAGCATGAAACTTGCATTCTAGTGAGTAAAAATAGACAATGAATGATAAAATAAATGTCTTAGTTTGTTTTCTATTGCTCTATCAGAATACTCGAGACTGAGGAATTTATCAAGAAAAGAGGTTTATTTAGCTCACAGTTCTGGACTTTGGGTAACTTGAGATCTGTCAGCTACATCTGGTGAGGGCCTCATGTGTATCATGACCTGGCAGATGGCATCACATGGCAGAAGCATGTGGGGAGCAGCAAGTGTCTACAGACATAAGAGACTGGGGCCAAAGGAGGCTGACCTGCTTCAGGATAACCTTCTCTCTTTCCAGTGCTTACCCATTCTCCAGAGACAGACATTAATCCATCTTAATGACTTAATCATCATTTAAAGAAACCACCTCCCAATACCACCACATTGGGGACCAAGCCTCAACATGAGTTGAAGTGGAGACAAATCATATTCAAACCATAGCAACAAATGAATAGAATTATCACAGATGAAGATAAACACTAGAATTAAAATACAAAGGATAATGTGATTGATAATGACAATGGGGAAGGGGAGCATCAGAATAGGTGGCCAAGGAAAGAAAACCTCGTTAAAAAAGTAATGTTGAAGTTAAGAACTAAATGATGAACAATAGTCAGTTATATGAGGTTCTGAAGAGTGGATGCTCCAGGCAGAGAGAAAAGCAAGTACAAGGGCCATACGAATGAAATTTTTTATTCAAAAAAAAAAAAAAAAAAGAAAATATCACATATGCCTAAGGAATTCAGGGAAGAAATTTTGAAAGGAAAGTGAGATGTTTAAAGGTTATTTTTATTGGCATGGAATATCATTGGAGCATTTTAAGCAAGGAAGTGACATAATTTAATTTGCATTAAAAGTCTTTATAACTGCTTAGGTGGTCATGGATTTTAATGAGGCAAGGGGAAAAAAAAAAGAAGAAGACCAGTTGGGAGGCTCTTCCAAGATTCTAGACAAGTAAGATAGTGTCTTGGATAGACACGATAGAGATACAGAGAAGTAGACTGTTTGGCACTATGTTTTGAAAATACAGAACTTGTTGTAGGTATGATATAAAGGAAATGATACATATGATTTGTTTTGCTTGGGAATTGAGTAACTACGTATTGCCACTCACTAAAATAGAACACACTGGAGGAGAAACAAGCTTAAGTGGAAAGGAAAATGAAGAGTTTCTTTTGCCCATCCAGTGGAGATAACATGTAAGTGCTGGAATATGCATGTTTGTATTAAATGAAGAGACCAGGGCAGGAAACTTAAATTGGAAGGTCAGCGGCCCACAGAATGCTAGTTAAAGCCACAAGAGCAGATGAGATCACCTGGGAAAATTGTGTCATCAGGGAAAAGTAGAAGAAAGAACCCAACATTAACCTAAAGAAGCAGTAGTTAGAGGTTGAATAGAACAAGAGGAGTTCACAAAGGAATCAGAGAAGGTGCCATCAGTGAGCTGGAAGAAAAACCAGTAGTTGTGACATTATATAAATAGGGGAAAACAGTGTTTGAATTAAAATGCCATAGTCACTACATCAAAACATGCTGAGAGAACATGTAAAATGGCAGAAAAAAATGGCAACTGGATTTAGCAATGTGAATTGGCCACTTTTCAAAGACTCAGAAAGAGACTGGAGAATGAAGCCCATTCACAGTTCATTGAGGAGAGAACAGAACATGAGGGAGTAAAGTACAAGTTATCTATAATTTTTGATGTAAAGGAGAACAGAGAAATGTTCTAGGATCTAGAAGACTTGTTTAAAAAGGTTTATTTCCATGCTATTTGGAATGGGAGATATAAACACTACTAATTCTAACTCTTTGTTTTGTGGTTACTATGTGCAAACGGCTATTATAAATACATCCCCTGATTTTTATTTACAAATCCTCACAAAATCCCTATGAGGTAAGGACTACTAAGATTTCCATTTTACAGACTAGAGAGGAGAGGTATAGAATGGTCAGGTAATGTGCTTTACTTGGTGGCTGATGGAGCCAGTGTTTAAACCAAGGCAGGCTGACTGTCAAGTTTATACTTTTAAGCCCTATTATGAGTTGCCCTTCATTATGCGAGTCTGCCTCTACTATGTGTATTGTTATGCTGATGTAAATGAGCCAGGAGATAGAGAAAAACTGGTGTTACCAGAAAAGAGAAGAACACTGCAGAAATGAAGTCCTTGAGAAGGTTTAATGAGATTGGAGCAAAATGACTTAGATTATAAGGACACTTCTCTAACTGAAGGGAAAGGAGAGAGCATTGGTCTGGATGAAGAGTTTTGTAGATTTGATGGGGGAAAGGGAGAAAGGCATTGCCAGATGTATTTTTCCTTCTCATCAAACTGTAAAGTTGAGGCCTTCTAGATCTTTCCAACCAAATTATGAAGCAAAGCAACAAGGGCATTGATGTTTTAAAATTAAGAGAGAAATAGAAATAGAAAATGTAGAGAGTTCCACAGCGTACACATCCAGGAGCATAGTAGGATCAGCTGACAGGGTCATCTGCCCTTTTGAGATTGGTGATCATGAATTTAGAGTGAGTCAGCATGGTTGTGTGTTTTTCTCCAGACTCATTTACCAGCTTGGGGGAAGGTAAAAGGTATGCAAATTGTTGGATTTAATCAGGCATGTAAGATGGAAGGACAGTGGAACAAGTAAGCTGGGAGTGCTGTCACAAGTTGAGTTCTCTAGGAGCAAATGTTAAGATGAAGTTTGGGGTGCAAGTTGTTTATTGGGTATCAGCCCCTGTGAATGGAAGAGGGACAGTGTGGGATTCTGCAGAGAAAGGAGTTTATTTGAAATACAGACAGAACAAAAAAAATGGGGCAACGTGGTGGACAGCTCTGGAGTAAATACTGCCCCATCAGGGTTTTCTCACATGACCACATCAGGTAGAAATAGCTGGATATTGTGATACCTCTACCTTGCTTAGTCAAGGGATGCGAGCTGCCCTGTAAGGGATGAAACTCCAGATGAGGTGATTCTCCATCTGGAGCCAATTTTGCAGGATTTGAGAGTTGGAGACTGCCTGATGATGGCACTGCCTATACTTGGCAGCAAATCCTTCTTGGCAGAAGGGGACTCTGGACAGCCCATCTTTGTCTATTACAGAGAGGAAGGGTGAGAGAGTATGTTATAATAGACCAAAGAATTTAAGGCTGATATGGACAACTATGAGAAAATGATTTTTTCTTGTATTATACAGAGTTTGATATCCACTAATGGTATAAAAAGTGTCATGTGAAAATACCAAATAGGGATGGACAATCGTAACTCATACAGATTATGCTCATCCCCAATGTCAGTTTGGAAATAATCTAAAAGTGTGTAAAACCCTAAAGTAGTCTTAGACCCTCAGATCAACATTTGCATTTGAACACCCTCCTTCATATTTATCCAGACACCCATAGCAATGTGCTGACTGGTCAAATGTCCCTATGAGCAGATCTAGACTATCACAAGAGATGAGAGCTATTTGACTTTAAGGAAAGTTTCAGTCACCTGGTGTGATTTAAATGTGATCCAGCAATAAATTAAGGAGACAAATTAGATGACCTCCTAAACTATCTTCCTTCCTGGTAATGTCTACAATTGTATTTTAATTTTGTTTAATGATACAAGTTTAAGAAACCAGGAACAAAGCATTATATATGAGGATGATTTCACTGTGATGTTACATTCACATTTAGAGGGCAAATGAGTCAGGAAATAATACCAAGAAAGCCTTTTACTTTCCTTTATTTTACTTTTACATTATGATTGACAATATTTTTTGTACCACATCACATCCTCTTCCTCACAAGGATATCAATTCCCCTTGGAAATAATTGCAGAGCCTCCTGGTTACAGACCCCACCACCTAATGTAATTGCTGCCAACTCTACCACCTACCATCCCTTTAACTGGAAATGGTCATGTAATACCTTGCGGCTCTGTCATCTGCTGATACAAGATAAGATATGTTATATGGCCCTCTTTATTTTCGGTAAATTATGTGACTAAAAGCAATAGCTTTGGTTACTTAACAAAAGATTGTTTCATCTTACGCTGTGATAATTTTTCTCTCAGGAAAAAAGAATTATTGTAATGACAAATTTAACAGCCTGGGCTATTAGCGGCTAAGTTTAGATAGACTTTACCCTAGTTACTATGTTTAGACTTGAAAATGAAAATATTATTTCAAGATGGAGTGGAAATGCTCACCATGCTTCTTATATGGGAAATAAATCGTTGTTTAAATGAGTTTGAATTGGTTATGAATACAATGCAATTATCCTTTTGAGAACATTGGCTAAAGGAGTATTTTTTCTAAAGTTAGGAGCCAAGTAGGCTGAAACTACTTCGGTGAGGTTCCTCCTCCCCGATTCAGACTCCAGCGACCCCCAACACACACACATTCAGATGGAAAAAGTTACTATTCTTAATCAATCAATTGCTGACAAGTAGTTGTCACTGAGCACCTGCTTGCTGCTCAGGGAAAGGAAGCATGCTGAATTGGGAGTTGTGACTACTGCTACTGCCACATTTGTGACCTTGGAGAATCCACTTTCTCTCTCAGCCTGCTTTCTTACCTGCAAATTAAAGCCACTTTCAGATATAAAATTCTATAATAATATCCCCATGGAAATGAAACAGCCATCTCTGATATTTCTGCATGTGATTCTAAAGGCAATGCCTGTTTTGTAGAATGAGCAAAGGATCTACTCAGCAAAGAAGGGGTTGAATCAGTTAAGCACAAAACCAACAATCTGAGGTGCTTGCTTTGTGTCAGACATGATTCAAGACACTTTACAAGCCTTATATCTCCTTTCATCCTCTCCAAAATACACCCATGAGACTATAGTCACTATGAGATGGACCCAAGGGTCAGATTGTTACAACACAAAACATGTAACCCACCAAGGCAATTGAACCCTGGGCAAGGTCATATTGATTCTATGATTTCAAGCCCTCCTACACATGCAAAACTTTCCCCTACTTACAGAGTGGTGATGACTTCATATGAGAAATTCATTTTTTTATTCTTTCCAGATATCTCCTTTTGAAATAAAACATTTCATAATTTGAAGTACAACATATTACTTGAGTCAGCTTGAGTTGAAATTCCAACTTTGTGATAATTTGAGAAAAAAGAGGGAGAGAAAACACTCATAGAGATGGCATTCCAATGACGACACTCTCATCTACTTTATAATTTGACTGCTGATTGGCCCTGATTAAAGACCATAAGGAAGAGTTCAATTTCATCACTGGTATTTATTTTTGCTGTTGCCCTTGTAAACTTGAACACTCATTCATTCTCACTCCAAGTGGTTTTCAAGCTGAAACTGCCAATTATCCAAAATGTCTTCCTAGTATCTAATGTCCATACCACTTGGGGCTCCCTTATCCCATAAAACTAATTTAATGTATGAGCTTAATTACATAGAGGTAGATTAAGGGCCTTAGAGGTGAAAGGCTAACTAGGGCATTAAATCCTGAACCACTTAACAGTTGCCCCATCACTTGGCAGAACTGTATTTTAAAATAGTGTTTGAAATATATTTAAACTGAAATAAATAAAACATGTTTTCCTGTAAATGATGCCAAGTCCTGCCAATTAAATTCATATCTATTTAAAAAAAAATCTTTAGCTCTCAACAAATGCTGGCTGCTTTTTTCCACTAAAAGCAATTCTGAGCATTCATGCTCTCACTTCTTCCCTGTATCATTATGCTGGGTTCCTCTTGTTAATATTTAAAGCTTCTGAAACTGTTTTTCCCATATGCTTTTGGACTAGAATGAAAAACTTCAGTTTTCCATTTTTATGAAGCCTTGTAAAAATAATCTCATTAAGAGATTACTATTCTCTTATTAAGAAAAGATAATGCTAATATAAAGAAGCATAAATTCTTACTAAATATGAAGAAAAGAAAAAGGTAAGATTTTATAGAAATACATTTAATCTTTATCATACTGTACTATTGACCATTACATTTGATTAATAACAATGACACAACAATAATCATAACTTTTGTATGTGAAATTTCAGGTACATTTCCAAACACTTTACATAATTCTTTTGTTAAATTATATACTACTACTACTACACAACTTTCTTTCTTTCTCTCTCTCTCTCTCTCTCTCTCTCTCTCTCTCTCTCTCTGTCTCTTTCTTTCTTTCTATACAGGTCTCAATATGTCACCACGCTGGAGTGCAGTGGCACAATCTTGGATCACTGCAACCTCCACCTCCCAGGTTCAAGTGATTTTCCTTCCTCAGCCTCCCATGTAGCTGGGATTATATGTCACCACGCTAGAGTGCAGTGGCACAATCTTGGATCACTGCAACCTCCACCTCCCAGGTTCAAGCGATTTTCCTTCCTCAGCCTCCCATGTAGCTGGGATTATAGGTGACCACCACCACGCCTGGCTAATTTTTGTATTTTTAGTAGAGATGGGGTTTCACCATGTTGGCCAGGATGGTCTGATCTCTTGACCTCGTAATCCACCCGCCTTGACCTCCCAAAGTGCTAGGATTATAGGCGTGAGCCACGGTGCCTGGCCTACCACTACTTTTCAAATGAAGAGACTTAGTATCAGTGATTGAAGAAACTTGCCTAAGATTTCAGAGTTGTAAGCACCTAACCTAGAATTTGTGCCCATATCTGTCTAACATGAAGTGAAATCACTATGTTATTCTGCCTTTAAATTTTATAGTTGGTATTGTTAACCAGATATGATAATGGAAACCACAAAACATGCACATTAATCTAGATGTTACAGACTCAATGAAAGGGATTTCATCCCAATTTATGGGATGAAATGATGAAGTCATATGATCAGAGGAGCTATCTTCTCTGAATTGAGGGGCTAATACATCAATGCAGGATATTTTAAGGACACTGAGATTTTGAGCACTGAAGAAGATGCACTTTCTGTGTCCTGATAGAGTGGGGATCCCAGCTGAAATGTAACGAGTTGGGGTACAAAAAGGGCTAGGCATCTTTGGTAAATTGCTGGAAGAGTCCTATCTAAAGTTAATTTTAATAAGGTGCATCTTACAGAGCCATGAACAAAAAGGTGGACCCAATTAGAAAGCCAGAATCAGAGAAGAGGAACAAATCTGACTGCAACAAGCTGTTTCTTAGATTGATCTCCAAGCACAGCCACCTCCTCAGACTAGATTCTAAGATTCTAGATCAGTATTAATGAGAATGTGAGCAAAGGGGATGGGAGGGGACTCTATATAAAACAGCAAAGTCTTCTCTGTCTTCACATAAATCTTGCCTGTCTTTAATCAACTCTCTATAGCAGTTCACTACTTTGATAAGGATACTTACTCCTCTCACCACCCAGCTTATAACACTTTACTCTTGAGTAAGACATCAGACTTTAACAAGGCATATTCTGGCTGTTATAGGCATCACATTGCAGCATTCTTTCCATCATTCTCTGCAATTTACCCACTCGATTTTTTCAGATCTGAGAAGCTTCACACTCCAATTGGCACAGAATCTTTGGGTGATTTCTTTTGCTGTGATAATGGACCCCTTGTTCCCACTCTGTGCATCCATACATTACTTAGCTAGTGCTTACCAATCCTTCAAATCTCACAGTAGTCTCTTCTTTTCCTTTAGAATTCTTCCCGTGATTGTGGTCTTGTGTGCATGATTATTGGACTTATTTGAGTAAAGTCTGGCTATTCTACTAATGTGGGTGCTTTTGCTAACCATTTTATATCCAGCACGAAGCACTATGCCTGGACTGAGTAAACATTCTTTAAATGTTTGCTCCAGTGAATAAATGGACTTTGGTACCCAAGGAATGCTGTTTTAGTACCCTCTAACAGGATATAACACAAGAGAATGAAAGCCAATCCCTCCTTCTTTCACAAAAGAAAATTACACAGTCCAGTGATCACTTCCTGTGTCCCATCAGAACATGAGACTGGCAAGAGTTGGCAATGTCCTGCAGCGTCAGACTGCAGAACTCTGTAGAAGCTATGGAGGTTCCTGGTAGTGTCTGACAAATGTAGTGACAATTTTACATTTAGTGGGAGTGGGAGTCTAGGCAGGAGACAATTGGAAAATTAGTAGTATCACAAGATAACTAATCAGATTGATGATGGAGATATTTTCTTCATCATGTTTGAGACATCTTCTAAGAACTCTCAAAACTCTTGAAGGTTTTTAATAATCTGAATGTCCTGATTTGGTAGATTGAGGCTCAAGTATTTAAAATTTCAAGAAGACGAGTGTGTTAATTTCCCACTAATCCAGACCAAGGTCATGGCCCTGTTAGAGGAAGAAAGTCAGTCATCACTGACTCATGGCCAGCGATTAGAACGTAGGTGCTGGCTCTTTGCTCATAAACCACATTATTTAGGACAATTGGAGGATAATGTTGCTTTGGGATTTCTGCATTTAGCATTTGGGCCTATCTCTTATTGTATTATTTCTTTATTATTCTATAGTTGTAGATGTGCTTTCAGAATTTACTGAGCCTCAGTATTTAGAATAATGTATTGCTGTTAATGTGTTTTTTTAGCCACAATCTTAAACATTTCCATCTTTCTATTACTTGGAAACTATATTAGTTAATACATCAATTTAATAACATTGCAAAAAGATTTAACACATTACACATATTACCCTAATTTGCTTATTAGGATAATATGCCAAGATTTCTCTCTCTCTCCCTCTCTCTCTCTCTCTCTCTCTCTCTCTCTCTCTCTCTCTCTCTCTCTATATATATATATATATATATATATATTTTGTCAAACAACCATTCCAGATGTCTTTGGCTGTAGTTTGCTCCCAAGAGGGAAGAATGTGGTGATAAACCACCCAGATTCTTTTTGCTGAGCTAATGCAAAGGGAAATTAAGTCTTTGCACTGCATCAGTCCCCAATCCTTCCATTCCTTTTTCTTGTCCCTTAAATTATTAGCAATTCCTGTTGTTCATTTTTTAAAAGCATTTTTATGGGCCCTTCATCTTGTGCTCATCTCCCCTCATGTTCTATTTTTATGTGTGTGTGTGTGTGTGTATACACACTTTAAGTTCTAGGGTACATGTGCACAATGTGCAAGTTTGTTACATATGTATACATGTGCCATGTTGGTGTGCTGCACCCATTAACTGGTCATTTACATTAGGCATATCTCCTAATGCGATCCCTCCCCCTCCCCCCACATGGATGAAGCTGGAAACCCTCATGTTCTTAATCCCAGCAACATCTGCTGGTCCTGAAAAGCTTCCTGGCTGATGTACTCAGATTGTTAACATAATACTAACATTCAGACTAACATTCAGATAATTGGTGACTTGTGACCTATCAATTGACTTTCAGTTCTTGTTCTTTCAGTTTAAAACTGGCAAATTAAAAAGAAAATACATATGAATTCTGCAAACAGAGACAGCCTTCTGTCAGCTGGAATCAAATTTCCTTGTAGTCTTTTTTCAGTGAATTTCTCAACTTTTCTTCTTCCAGCAAACTCCCTTTTACCTCAGTTTTTGCTAAGGACTGTTTAATTTTCTTCTCATTCTTCTCAGTTGCCTAACTCACACCTATGAAGCCTCTCTCAAGTCTATATTTTCAGTGAAGCTCTCACTCACTAATACAGCACTTATAGGGATCATAGCTACTGGGCATCTCCATCTAGATGTGCTACAAGCAATTCAAGTCAACACCTTCCAAGTTGAATCCCTCATTCCCTATACCTCAACAGCCTGTTCCCTCATTGCATATTTCAGAGAGCACCACTCAATATCCACCCAGTCCTCTGAGAATCTGTTTTCCTAATCCTCAATACTTAATGAATTGATTTTTACATGTAGCATTTGAACATGTATACAGTTTTCCTCCATTCTATTCATTTCTGTCCTAACCCTTTGTATCTTCACACTTTCATCACCTTACTCTTCAATTTTTGCAAGACACCCAAAAGATTTCTCCCTACATTGGCCTATACCTTGTACAATACATTCTTCTCAATGATTCTGACTCTGGAATACTTTTCCTAAAACAAAAAATGTAATTATGTCATGTCCTCACTTAAAATTCTTTAATAAGCTCTCATGTCACTCTCAGGAAAATAATTCAAACACATTAATGTAGCATTCCATATCCGACCCTTGTCTTCTCCCTGACTTCGTGCGTCACCAATCCCCTCCATTCAATAAATGCTCCCATCCTTCAGAGCAACTTTCATTTATCTGAATGCACCATGCTCTCTCATTCCTCTCTGACTTGGCACAGGAAATTCCACTTGTCTGAAACACATGCATTCCTCCTTTGTCTACGTAAATTCTATTCAGACCTCAAAATCTGTCTCAGATGTTGCTTCCCCAGAAAGATTTCTCTATTTCCTCACATTTCCATCAGACTGGTTGATGCTTCATCTCCACTATAGCACCCAGCACCATTTATAATAGTTTGTCATACTCATTGCAATCATCTGGGTCTGTGATTGATTTTCAATTGTAGAACATTATCTTTGTAAATGCTAAGACTTAAGTTATTCTTTAGAATTTTCACCAATGATACTGATAAAAAGTTCCTTCAACATGTAATTTATAAATTTTCTACTGTCAGTTACTTATTAAGTAGGAATGGCTTCTCTCTATTTCAGCAGCCCAGGCATTTCCTACTTTTCTCAGCCTCTGTATTCTACCCATACTGTTGAGATAAGGCAGGCTTTGGTAGACATAACGGCTTCCTGACTGTACAAAAAGTATCTCCCACCCCCAGAGAAAAAAATGTGGATTCTAGATCTGTTCTTTTGTGTCAGTATTAAGTATTCTACATGACTACTCCTCTTTGACCACCTCACACCCATTATTCAGAGAAGCTACTAGTACTGAGACATGCGACTTCCCTCAGGAAAAAAATCTTTGTGTATTGTGTCTCTTACTATGAGCTGACTCGAGTTTTTAAAAAGTACTATTGAATTTTCAAAAATCTACATCATTAATATAAGTGTTTAATGAATAATAACTAAATAAATGAGGAATCTTACTTGATTAGATTTAAAGTTTTAAAGTAATTCTCCTCAACAATCTAATACAACTTAATGGTATAAAGGAAGGCTTTTATGCATTTTAATAGATGTAGAAACATATGGGGACCTTGAAGCCTTCAGTTACCCCTTAGGTGATGCTACCTGAGGGCATACTTTTTATACTATAATAAAACTCAATCTGTTTGGAGATCACTTTGGTTCAGATCAATTTTATTCATGTGATAAAATTATATTTTATTCTTTTTGGTATATATTTATCAAAAGATAAGAACATCTGAGTCAGGATGCATAGTTTGTCTAACACATTTTTGGTTCAAGGGGATTTTTCCCCTTAGTAATACTATGATCCAATATGATTCTATAGTAAATATTTAAAGTTGTACAGGCTTTTACTTGTACTTGAGAACAACAAATTTTCAAATGCTAATCATGTTCACTTCCTGTGCTCCTAAAAAGAATTATCACATGAAGTGAGAAAATCTAAAAATGGTATTCTTTTACTATACAGAATATTTTCCATGAAAAATCACTGAGGAAACACAAAATAATTGTGATTTTAGAAATGCTATCTCAGTAACTTTTCTTTCAAGACACCTTTTTCCTTAGCTAAGCTGTGATGAAATCAAACTTTTGATGATACCAACATAATCAATTAATGTCCTAAAAATTTTCCTAATCGCTAAATTTTTCTGGTGATATTATGACCAACTGACATCAAATTCCCTTCCAAAGAATATAGGTCACCATTGGTTTTTATAAAAAGAGGAATGAAAGTGGTTGCAAACAGAAGGCAATTCCTTTTAGTATTAACAGCATGAACTTCAGAGTCAAAAAAAAAAAAAAAAAAACTGGACTAGAATCAGGGCCTTGTTACTTATTAGTTAGAAAGTAATAAACCTAGACAAGTTACTTACTTTCCCTGAGTTTCACCTATGAAATGAGATAATAACACACATGGAATTCCTAAAAGATACCTTTTTAAGGATTGTTTGACACTATGTATATAAAACATGCAGCACAATGCCTGGTATGTACCAAATGCTCATTGATTCATGAGTAGCAAAGTTCAAGGAGAGAATTCTTCAAGGCATCAGCTATGTTGGAAAGCTATTGTTGTCTTACATTTACTATTACTTTAATATTACTTTCTAAATTATCTCCGGTTGCATCAGTAAAATAGCAAAGGACAAAGTCCACTTGTAAAATTTAAACAAATGTTATCTTCAAATAATCCTTAAGTACAGAAAATGACTAGAACTTTATAATTCTACTCTTTGCCCCCATCTCCTCTGAGGAATTTAGGAAAAGAGAAATATTAACCCTGATTTGTACCACATTTGCTCAAAGAGTGATAGCCTCTTACCTACATCTTTAAGTCAGACAGTAAAGGGAGCAGATTTTATAAATCTGAAATTAAAAAACAAAATTTATAAAGCCTCCAGTGATGTCCTGAGAAACCAGACAACACAACTTCATTAAGGATGGAAACAAAGCTTCTTGAGCCCACTGTTCCAGAAAATGTTCTTTCATAAGGAAAGACAAGGAAGAAACGAACATGAAGACTAAAAGCAAAAGAGAAAGTGAGAGTGACTGTCAATCTCGATAGTGGCATTCTCTATGGACAGAAGAGTTTCCTATCACTTCTGTAAAAGATCAAAAAAGCCTAGAGTCATCACACATTTTAAATTTAAAAAAATAGTTAAAGTCTTCTACTGTAAGCATTATAACACTTTTCAAATAGATGGGTTTTTTGTTTTGTTTTGTTTTGTTTTGTTTTTTTGAAACGGAGTCTCGCTCTGTCCCCCAGGCTGGAGTGCAGAGGCGCGATCCTCGGCTCACTTCAAGCTCCGCCTCCTGGGTTCACGCCATTCTCCTGCCTCAGCCTCCTGAGTAGCTGGGACTAGAGGAGCCCGCCACCATGCCTGCCTGGATAATTTTGTGTATTTTCAGTAGAGACGGGGTTTCACCATGTTAGCCAGGATGCTCTGGATCTCCTAACCCAGTGATCCGCCAGCCTTTGCCTCCCAAAGTGCTGGGATTACAGGCGTGAGCCACCGCGCCCGGCCTTCGAATAGATGATTATTGTTATTACCAGATGCCACTAATGGAAGCGCATTTTACAGACACACTAAATTCTACCTAAAATAATAGAGCAATGCATCAATTCCAGATTTACTTAAGTCAAAATTTTTTCAGGGCTGGAAAATCTACTTTAGATTTACAGGGGGAAAAATGACCCAGCAAAAAACCAACCTTCAGTCTGTAGATACTGAACTAGCCTGTGAACAATCCATAGTGATTTGGCATCCACTAGTTATATCCCTGCTTTCGGCTGGAAAAATCAGTTATGTAAGTAGATGAAAATAGTCACCTAATTCATGTGATACGAGATCACCTGAAAGATTCCTCAGTCCCCTGAACACCGTGGTATTCCTTGTCATGGTGTCCAAAATTCTACCATTTGGATGTTTGTTATTTTTGCTACAGAAAGGTATTGTCCTTAAAGTCTAACACAGCTCCAACACTTTGCCTTTGTGATACAGATAATATCATATCTTGCTGAAGTTTATTCGTCTATTCATACAATGTGTATTTATTCTTTGACATATACTGAGAACATTTTATTTCACCGGGGATAGAATAGTAAGCAAGAGGCATAGCTCTTGCCTTCAAGAAGTTTATAGTCAGTGCATCCCAAGAGACTGAAGTAATAATATTGAGGGGAAGGATACTGTCAGGATAGGTACCCAGGAATATTGTATAAGAGAGGTGGAGAAAAAATGTGATAGTAATGAAAGAAGCAAGAATGCTTTGAGGATTTTTGAACATATTTCTACACATTTATAATATTTCTTAACATCAGTCAAATTTGAGACATACCCTTGATCAATAAAGTAATCAATTATATAATCCACTGATTAATTTCTTATCAACACTGATGAATGCCTATTATCTTTGGGTTTGTTATAGATTTTAATTCTGTTCTCATATTTAGTTTCAATTATAAAAAATTAAGCATATTAAAAGTACAAGTGATATTTGAACAGATCCCTACATGTGCATACCGTTAATAAGATGTTATATGTTAACATGTCACCATATATCTGTCTGCTCTCACTCTCTCACACGTGCTCTCTCTCCCTCTCTGAATAAGTACAGTTACAGCTCAAGACTTACCCTTTTATACCTGTTTTTTGCCTTTTTCCCTTCTCCTCAATAATAATATGTGGTTGCATCATTTATTTGTTTATTTGTTAAATATTTAATGAATGGCTACCATGTGCTAGACATTATTCAAGGTATTTGAAATATATCAGTGAACTAAAAAAAAAAAAAAAAAACACAGGTTACTCCCCTTCCAGAGTTTACAGTTTAGATGGGCAACATGTATTAAAATCAACAAACAAAATTAATACATACATTTTATATTATTGGAGAGAGTGACCAATGCTGTGGAAAAATAAATGATGGAGCAGATGAGAAGATAGGGTGGGGGTGACAATGTTAAATTGAAAGATGACAGAGCAAAAATTTTAAAGGGGTAAGAAAGTGAGAAAGTGAGCTTAATGAATATTTGGAAAAAGTAATTTCCAGATAGAGAGAATAAGCATAACAAAGACTCTACAGCCAAAGTTTACCTTGCATGCTTTGGGAACAAGTAGGGATGTAGCAGAAGGAACAAAGAAATGAATTCAGAAAAATGTAGGGAGTTGGGTTATGTGGGGCCTATTAGCTCATTAATAGAACTTAATTTTAGAGAAATGGGGAGCCATTGTAGGGCTTTGAGAAGAAACACATCACATAACCTATGTTTTAAAAGGAACATTCTGATGTTAAAAACAGATGGAAGAATAGCAAGGGTAGATGCAGAAATACAAATTAGGAGGAAATTGAAGTAGCCAAAAGGTTATGGTAGCTTGGGCTGGTGAGGATACTAAAAAGTTACTGATAATACATATACTTTGAAGCAGAGCCTAAAAGAAGCGCATCATTCTAAATCTTTGGTACTGTCACTTAAGCATTTGTGTTTTAATTTGCTACATCCTGATTTCATTGCATAAATTATTATATTATAGTAAATTCAGTGTATCACATGTGTTTATTAACTAGATTTATATCTGTTAGGAGATGATGACCTATACACCCTGCAACTATGAAATTAAGATTTGCTGAAGACAAATTAGAGTAATGAATCACATTATCATGTGTCATTCAGACAGGCAAGAACAAAACTGCAATGAAAGGAAAGATGAAATCCAGTTATGAATTTGTAACTTAGGTAAAAATTTGATACCTACTGAGCAATATTCACATTTCAAATGTAATTCAGAATCACTTTATTCCTTTAATTGGATAGCACTATATAAAGTTTTAGTAAGCAGGCAAAGCTTGTTTTGAAGAAAATATATTGCTGCTAGCAACTTTGCTGTCTTTACATCTAAAATATGTTAGCACAGGAAACAATCATTTATGCCCTTCATAAATCTAGTAAATTGCCATATCCTATATCAATTTTTAAAATATTTTCTTTAATGATTTTCAAATATCTCTTATTTTCTCCTACCAGTATGCCTAAGACGTTCCAACCAACCAAAGTGCTTTTCATTAGAATAATCAGTCCTAATACTTCTGAAACCTTCAGGTACTTGATACATACTGCCACATTAATACTAGAAAAAGCCATTTCTTCCTAATTGATTCTATAAAATCATATCTGATGTATAATTTCTTACTGTATAGGGCAGTAATTTGAGTCTCTACAAGACTTTCCAAGTCATCATAAATACTTCAAAAAGTATACATCAAAACTAGCTTGAAATGCAAGGAGAAAATAATGATTTCTGAGGAATAATTTAACACAATTTTCTTTAGCTTACAAGAGAAAATACTGGAAAAAATAATGTCACTGAGAATATAAATGATAAGATAGTAAGAGCAAATTAAAGCATATTTATTCAATGCTGTGCCTTAAAAATATAAAGTACAAGGTATCAGCAGGATAGAGAAATAGGAAGCCCCACACCTTCCTTTTTCCATATAGGCACCTACTCAACAACTATACATGAACAAACTCCACAAATCAGCTAAGAGGCTTCTACACCTTAGGCAAGTGTGAACCCAGCTGCATCAACCTGGTAAGAAAATTCATGGCACTCACTTGGTATAATCCTTCCTAATGGCTCAGCACAGCATGACCAAGGGAAAATTAACAGCTCTCAACTTTTCCTTTAGGAGGGATACAGAAACCTGGAACATACTTCCAGTATTCAGACTTTTGGGTGGAAGGCTTTCTGAGGTTTCCGCCTTGCATGACTCTCACTAGTGACAGAAAAGGGTGCCAGGTTAAGGGCCATGCAGAATAAAGGCAAACTATTGGACTAGTACACGCTCACTGCCATACTTCCTCCCCTCCGGCTCCACACAGAAAAAGTAGAAGAAAATTCCTAACTTCTAGTGTCTCCCTTAGGAAGGAAAGAATTAGAAAATGTATCCAACATTCTATCATTTTGGAGGCTTCCTGAGGGACTAGTTTCTCTCTCACCTGTCTCAGGATGTGAATAAGGCTTGGCATTCCCTAGATTGCTAGGGACAAAAGAGAACAAGAGAGAACTGGGTGGCTTGCTGCTGCTCCCAGAGATCTGTGGTACAACAGACAGAAGTCAATACAGCATAGCAGCCTCTCCCTTACTGGGGAAATGTTAAGAATGGAGTTTGCATACAATCATATGAGGCCTTTTAGCTCATTGATAGAACTTACTCTTAATTTCTGTCTTGCCCGCCTTGGAGCATTCATGGAGCCTGGAATAATCTGGAATTCTGGGAGCTGCTGAGAACAAAAAAAAAAAAAAAAAAAAAAAAAAAAGCCGTGTGAGTTGCAGCACCTCCAGAGAACCTGCAACGATGCAGAGAAGGAACTGAGGGAGCAAGACAGAATGAGGTCCTGAGGTGAGAAACCAATAAATCATTCTAATTGGGAATTTACACATACCAAACCAGAGAATACACATCCATAGCAAAGGTATGAGAGGACCCCAGAATCTCAACCTGGGCTGATTGGTAAAGATCTTTCCTGTATGAAACCAGTCCATGAAGACTGGGAGAGCTGGCTGTTTTTTGAAATGCATGAATTTTAAAACAGTTAAAACATGATCGAATTAAACCAACAAAATGTACCTCAAGAAACCAACTGTAAATAAACAAAAGTAAATGAATTACCTGACAAATGATTAAAAATAACCATCATGAAGATGCTCAATGAGCTCAGAAAAATAATGCATAAGCAAAACGAGAATAATGAGAGAAACATGTTTAAAATTAAGCAGAAATTTTAGAGCTAAAGAATATAATAACTGAATTTTAAAACTCACTAGATTATCTTAACAACAGACTTGATCAACCAAAAGAAAGAATCAGCAAATTTAAAGACAGGTCATTAAAAATTAACCAATCAGGGGAGCAAAAAGAAAAAGATAATTTTAAAAAATTAAAGAAAGCATAAAGGACTTATTGGAAACCATCAAGTGGACAACCATATACATTATGAGAGTCAAAGAAAGGGGAAGAGCGATAAAACAGGAAATAAAAGTTATTTAAAGAAATAATGGCCCCAAGTTTTACAAATCTGGAGAAGGAAATGGACTGTCATATTCAAGAATGAATGAATCCCAAATAGGATGAACCCAAAGTAGTTTACACTAAGACACATTATGATCAAATTGTCAAAGACAAAAAGGAAATTTTGAAAACAGCAAGAGAAAAGCAACTCATCACACACAAGCGAGCCTATGTTAAAGTATTAGTGAATTTCTCAGCCAACACCTTGCAGGCTAGGAAATCTTGTGGGATGGTATATTTAAAGTGCTGGAAGAAAAAAACTACCAAATAAGAATACTATAGTGGCAAAGCTATCTTTCAAAAATGAAAGAGAAACAAAAGATTTTCTCAGAAAACAAAAGCCAAGTGAGTTCATTACCACTCAGCCTGCCTTATAAGGAATGCTAAGGAGAGTCCTTCAAGTTGAAATGAAAAGATACATGAAAGCAACACAAAAGCAAACTAATAAGTCCTCTGATAAAGGCAAATCTATAGACAAATATAGAGTATTGTAATACAGAACCATGGTATGTAAATCTCTTAATTCTCTTAAAGAAATTAAAAGACAAAAATATAAAACTAAAACTATAAAAACATGTTAATGAATGCTGAATTGTCACAAGCAGAAGGTGTCACCCCAAAGTTCATATGATGCAATCTAATCCCCAGTGTGATGGTATTTAAATGTGGGTCATTGGACGTAATTAGGTCATGAAGGTGGAACTCTCATGAGTGGAATTACTGTTCTTATAAGAGGAGGCCAGAGAGCTAGCCAGCTTTCTTTCTGCCCTGTGAAGACACAGAAAAAAACATGGTCATCTTCAAACCAAGAAGATGGTTCTCATCAGAACTCAACCATGCTTTTACCCTGATCTCAGGCTTCCAACCTCCAGAAATGTGAGTAACAAATGCTTGTTTATTAAGCCACCCAGTCTGTGGTATTCTGTTGAAACAGCCCAAACTGTGATAAAAATATAAAAAGTATTCTTGCTTATATGCAGAACCTAATAAAGTTGAACTTGTAGAAGTAGAGAGTAGACAATGGTTACCAGAGGCTTGGTGCAGAGGAGGTTGGCGGTGAAGAGGAAGGAAATAGGGAAACTGCTTATTAAAGGATACAAAGTTTTAGATAAACAAAAGGAATAGATATGAGATTTATGGCACACCAGGGTGTCCATCGTCAATAAAATGTATTATCTATTTCAAAATAACTAAGAAAGTAAATTTCAAATCCCTCACCATAAAAAATGATAGGTAAGCAAGGTAACAGATATATTAAGTAGCTTGATTTAATCATACCAAATTATATACATGTATCAAAACAGCACATTGTACTCCAGAAATATACACAGTTATAACTAGTCAATTTTTTTAAAAGGGAGAACAAAAGAAATTTGAACTTCCTCAAATTCTATCTGTATATTTCAGGACATACTCTAGGAAAATGAAGGACAAAATCATTAGGTAGGAAGACATGGGACCTGGGAAACTGGAGGTTAGAAAGAACTAGAGGTTAAAAGGCTCAAAAAAGGGAGGAGCCATTGAATCCAATAGAAAACATAATTAAACATCTAGATAAATGTGACTAAAAATAAGTTCATTCATTAATAATATCATTATTATTACATCAGAATGACCTAGCTGAATTTGTTAGGTTCAAAATCTATGACTCCCAGACATTCATTTGACTCAATATACATTATTATACTTTAATATCCAAGAAATATTGCTGCAGCATCCCAGGGATAAAGAGTTAGGAAGAATCCCTATTTCTTTATGAAACTCAGCATAGAACTGGTAGTGCAGAAACTTTGGAAACAATCACGTAGATATTTGGTGTCCTCAGGGCTTTAATCTGTGGGAATATGTGGTATGAATCCATAATAAAGCAAGCACCTTTTAACAAAGGTTATCTTTCTTACAAAGGGTACCACCAGCTGAGAGAAGAGGTGGCCACACATACTTCAAGAAACTTCAGCATCAATAAGGAGGCCAGAGTGGAAGACCATACCATTAATTCTGAACACATCTATTGAGTACTCTCTGGAAATAAAAACAATAAAATCACTAAGATTTGGGATAGGGTAGTATTTGATTTACAACCATCAGTAGGGAAGAGTTCCTGATCAATGAGCCAGCAACCTTTAAATTATTCATAACATTTTAAATCATATCCACAAGCTGATGAGATAAGAAACAATTCATTTTACAATAGAAAAATTTTTAAAGATTACATTGCAAAAATAATTAAATGGGAAAACACACTTTTTTTTTCAAGTGATGACAAAAAAAAGGCCTTTGATAAAAATTAAACCACTATTCCTGGTTAAAACTCTTAGAAAGCTAAGAAAAGAATATTATGAATGTAACACAATAATAGCTAATATAATACTTCATAATGAAACACTGGAGTTGTTCCCACTGACATCAAGAGCAAGACAATAATGTAGAATATTTCCATTATTATTTGGCATTTTCCTGAAGCTTTATCTCATAATATGTTAAAACAAAAAGGGTAGAAAATTTACCATTATTTGAATAATGTAAGATTATATGCACAGAAATTCCAAGAAGATAAACTGAAAATTTCTAGAATCATTACAGGATGAGTAAGAATATTTTAAAATTAACACATTTCTACATTTTCATATAAAACAATAATAACAAGTTCGAGAATATTTTCAGTTTTGAGTTGCATAGCTGTAAAAAAAAAATCCAGAAACACTGCAAAGAATAAATATGAAAGACCTTTATGAAGCAAGCTATAAAAATCTGTAGAGAGATAGAAAATAAGTTTACATTTAAATATGGAATATATTTATTTCATCTTTTTGGTGGAAAACTAAATGTTACAAAGTGTGAACATGGAATTTTTATCGTTTTCTTAACATGCCAGTATTTTCCAATTTTTCTAAAATGAGTAGGTAAAAAATTTATAATAAAAAAGTTAATAAGTACACTGAAGGGGAAAACAGGCTGAATGAAACACAACAGTAATTAGTGATCCATTGTATGCTTTGCCAAAAACGAATAATGGACATAAACAATGATGCAGGAAGATCATCTAAGGGTGTTGGTGGGGGTAGATTTGAGGGGAAAGAGACTACGGTATGAAAGACCAGCAATAATACAGCTATATGACAAGAACTATGAAAAAGAAAAGGAAATAGCGAAAAGGGGAAACACTGTTGAAGAAGAACTGAAGGGTTTCTGTGATAACAGAATAGAGGGACTGGAAGGGAGAGGACTCTAAGGCCATAAGTATTTCATCCTGAGGGACTGTGATATGGAGGTGGAGAAAACTGATGAGAAGGATAAAGTAGAGAAACAGGTCATGAGTTTCATTTTGGACAGAACACGCCTCAGAAGCAGCACACCATTCTCAAGTTCAGAATATTAGCTGTGCTCCTCATGTAGATGTGTAAGTTAACTAGGATGATAGTAGTACTGGAATATGAACATCATGGAGCAAATAAATATCTTCAAAGAAGGAGGACAATGAGTAAGATGGTGGACAGATGATAGTGACAAGGATGGATAGAGGGTTGTATAGTCAAATACAAGGTTCAAAAAAGAAGGAATTGTAATTTGTAAGACAATATGAGGGTTATGGCTTAATTTAACAAATAATACTATTATTTCAAATATTACAGCATTTTTCTACATAATGAACTTAACAGAAAATATGTTATGATTCTGCATTTAAAAATGTAGTATCCATGTAACCCTGAACAAGAGTAACTATTTCATAATTCTGCTAGATCAGAAGCTCCTTGTGGATAAGAATAATTCTATTTGATCTTCATAAATTCCATATTCTATAGCACAGTGCTGGGTTTCCCCCTGAATCTCAATAGAGAAAATCTGGCAACGTAAAGTGCCACATAGTTATAAAATATTTGAGTCATCACAGTAGATATGCACAAAGTTATTTAGCACAGGTGTCTCCAAAGTTGAGACACATTTGGGGAGTAAAAAGGTACCTATGGTTCTCACACTCACACTCCTGGTGTGATTTTGTGCTAATGTTAGCACACTGAGATATAACGTTAAATGTGTCATATTTCTGGGTGACTCATTAGCTGGTAGGAATTTGTTAGAGGACAGCCAAAGCTTTCCAATATGTCTATCTTTATTTGGTAATTTCTATGTTTATATTTCCCCATTTAGAGAAAATTCCAGAGAATTTGGAAGCATATATAAATACATACGAATAGCTTAAAGTTTTATATGCCACATATTATTTTGATATACCCCAACTGGAGAGTAGAAACTCTCTTATCTGTGTTTCTAAAATATACACCTACCTCTGCACTTACATGATACTGCAACTATTTATATTTACATCTATCTTCCTCAATATACTGAAAGACCCTTGGCACAGAGACCATGCTTCATTCATTTCTGTATTAATGTTTACTAAAACAGTTTCTTCAACATAATAAGCATTCATTAAATGTTTCTTAACTAAATGGATGAATTAACATGATGATTTAAAAATTAAATTCTTATGACACAATACAAACAATTCAGTAAAAATCTCCAAGATAAACTATATTAATTAATCCATTTACTTAAATGTGGGAGTTTGATTAAAAAGTTTTCCTCTATGTCATAATTTTATTTTTTCTATCATATGATTTGAATCCTAGGTTAGAAATTATTCCTGTATATTGTCTTCAATTAGGAATAAGAACAATACATTTATGGTATTTATTTAATAGCTGTAGGATTCTGTAGGATCTCAGAATTCACTGTTCTAGATATCACTTTTAGTTGCAAAGGTTGTGAGAGATATAGACTGTGAAAAAATAGAGAAAGTGTGAATGGCTATATGTTATGTGAGCCTAGGATATTATAGGATTCAATAATATCAGATTTTTGTACCCCTCACTTTTGTCCTATGACTAAATGCAACTCTTCCTTTCAACACATTACCAAAGAAGAAAAAACTGATACTGAACGTATAAGGTAAAAATAATAATTTTACATTGCTCTGAATAAATTTCACCATCCATATGCACGGAATGGAGGACTTGAGGTCAAAATTCGGTTCGCTCAAGAAACATTCATTCAGCAACCATACAGGCAGGTTCTGTGCTGAGTGCTATGGTCTGTAAAGACACAAGCCCTTTTGGAGCTAAAAGTTCATTGGGGAAATCAGACATAAATAATTACAATAAAAGCAAAAATAAGTATAACACAAATGTTCCAGCTCTGTGACTATATGTGCGTTAACCTCTATGATCCTCAATTGTTCTCATCTGCAAAATAATGGAAATAATAGAACTTGTTTCAGATCATTGTTATGAGAATTAAATAAGATAATGTATACAAAGTTCTTGGCATAGTGCCTGGCACATTGGAGCCACTCAACAATGCTTTCTATTACTAGCAATTATTTTATATGATACTCAAAGAGGTGTGATAGAGAAGAAAGTGATTAGTTTTATGTATAGGATTATGGTTTACAGATCATATCAATCAGGGAATAATTTTGATGTAACAGTATAAAAAGAGAGCACAGAGAGCTATGTATAAACATTAATTTTTTATTTGCTAGCTGTAAAATTCCATAAACTCTCTAAGGCTCTGCTTTCTGATCAGTAAAATAAAAATTATAATATGTGCCTTATCACAATGAAGATTAAATAAGACACTGTGTGTGAAAATATTGCCTGACACATAACAAGCATTCAGAAAAAGGAAAGAAGGAAGAAGGTCGAGAAAAAGAAATTCTGAGAGAAAGAGAAATTAAGAGAAACAAAGGAAGAAAGGGAAGAAGTGGAAGAGAGAGACCAAAGGGTAAGTAATAAAACTGCTAGAGTGTTATATCAGTTATCATTACTGTGTAACAAATTATCCCAAAACTTCGTGACTTAAAATATCTATTAGTTCACAGTTTCAGTGAATCAGGAATCCATGTTCAACTTAACTGGATTCAGGTTCTCTGGTTCAGGTTCTCTTAGAAGGCTTCAATGTGTTGACCGAATCCATAGCCCTTGCAAGGCTTGAGTAGAGAAGGATTTACTGGCATGCTTATTTGTGTAGCTATTGACAAGATTCAGTTCTTCAAAAGATATTGGCCTGAAAACCTCATTTCCTGATGGCTGTTGCCTGTACGCCACCCTTAGTTCTTTGCTAAGTGGGCTTCTCTATAGGACAGAAGGAAGAGAGAAAGAAAAAAGTCATAGACTTTTATAACCTGATTTCAGAAGTGATATGTCTCCTTTTTTTTCTGCGTTCTGTGTATTACAAGCAAGTCATTAGATATTAGATCCAGCACTTGCACAAGGGAAGAAAATTACACCAGACTTGAATACCAGGAGGCAGGAAACATTGGGGGTCGTTTTAGAAGCTACCTACCAAAAGTGTTCATACGAAGGCTGACATTTTATAAATACAATGGTTAACAGTATGGGCTCTAACATACTGCCTGCACTCAAACCCTGGCTCTATTACTTAATAACTTTATCAATCATAACAAGTTACTTAACCTCTCTATTCCTCAGTTTTTCACCTGCAAAGTGTAGATGAAAATAATTTCTACAACATTAGGAGTAAAGAACTTAACAATATTTAACATGTAAAGTACTTATACAGTACTGCAAGTAAACCCTCAGTACACATCAGTTATTGTTTTTATTATCAGTGTTATTTATAAACTGTTGAAAATAGAGTCAAAATGCAGCAAGTCACAGAGTGACAGAAAACAAAAGGAGGAAAATGATTCAAATGAGTCTATGTATTCTTGCAACACGTTTTTCCCAAGACATCTTGGTAAGACACCTTGTCTGGGTCAGGTTGGCAGTTTGAAACAATCCTTGCCTACGGTGCAGTGCATTATGTTCTGTTGCAATAGCAAGTCACCTGGCAGCCAGGAGGAAAAACTTCCCCACTGCCTTGTAATTGGCAGGTAGTGAGACAAAAGATGTGTCATCACTGGCAAGGGAGAACTTTCCTGATAATTCCTCTAAGATGAGCAAGCAATTTTAATCAACTATGTTGATACAGTTTGGACATTTGTCCCTCTAAATCTCATGTTGAAATCTAATCCCCAGTATTGAAAGTGGGGCCTAGTGGGAGGTATTTGGATTATGGGGGTGGATCCATGAATGGCCTGTTGCTATTGGTGCATTACTGAGTGAGTTCTCAAACTATTAGTTTCCACCATATCTGATTGTTAAAAAGAATCTGGCACTTTCCTCCCCTATTTCTGTCTTCTCTCTCACCATGTGATGCCTGCTCTCCACTTTCCTCCATGAGTAGAAGCTCCCTGAAGCCCTCACCAGAAACAGATGCTGGCACCAGGCTTCTTGTACACCCTGCAGAATCATAAGCCAAATAAACCTCTTTTAAAAATAAATTACCCAGCCTCAAGTATTCCTTTATAGCAACACAAATGGACTAAGACATATATAAAATCAGAAGATTGGATCTTCCCAACCCCCTCCCCCAGAATAGCAAAGCTAGAAATATGGAAGAAGCAATCCCAGTTTTTATAAATGGTAAAAGCTGTTAATTTTGCAGTGAATTTTATACATGTTTATTCACAGCAGAGAAATCGTGTTATTTCCAGCTCCTCTTTTTATTGCTAGGAAGCCTCACAGAATTACAACCAGTGAAATATTCCCCTTTTCTCTTGGGTGATAATAAATTTCCCAGTGGAAAAGAAATAGTTTTGCATTCTTGCTATATAATAACTCAAATATTTGGGCATGTTGTAGTATAACATTTTTAATTGTCTAATCAATATAATGCTTTCTTTGCTTAAAAATCTAGATATAGATACATTTTTACATGCTTACAAGGAATCAGATATGTAAAGGAGACCCCTGAAATAGCCTAATGCTTTCATTTTACAGGTGAGATATAAGAGGCTAAAGGGCTAACAAATTTGCCCAATTTATATAATTTTTGGACTCTAATAAAAGAATAGCACATGTGCTTTTAATGAAAATATCAGTACTGGGTCAGGCACGTGGCCAGATCCTTACCATTTCTAGCTCATGTAAATCACAAACCAAATATTTATGAATATACCCTTTAAAACTGAAGAAACTAAGGCTTTTACTCATTTACTCATTTACTCATTGCTTTAATACTGTTGTGCTCCTTCTCTGTGTCACTATGTCAGACACGGGGTGAAATGTAGTGAGATGACAGACCTCGTTTCTACCTCTGAAGAGCTTACCTTAGTGTAGGGGTGTGGAGGGGAGTGCACAACAATCAAGTAAAGAAACAAATATAGGAATTCAAATTGTGATTGGTGAAGGGAACAACCAGAGAGCTACGCTAAGACTAAAGGAGCAAGAGGAACCAACCTGAAACTGATGTCTTTGAAAATAATAAATCTTCAGCTGAGTCTGAAAGAAAGAGAAGTAGTCAATCAGGAGAATAAGGGGAGATAGAAGACTGCAGCCATTTGTGTTATGCCCTCCTGAACAATATTCCATGAGAGGAGACTAAAGGCACAAGGGACCTAAGAGCAGGAAAGAATCTGACTGCTCAAAGAACTGGAAGAAGCCTGCTATGGGCTGCATAAGTTGCCTGAAGTCATTGGGATAAGCCCCCAAGTGTGTCTTTCCGCAGCTGCCTGACTCTAATATCCATAATCTCTCCCCTTCCCTGTGCTCATTGTCTGCAGATGTGTAACTTGAGCCAAAATGCTCATACAACAGGGAAGTCCTATTTTTACACCCAAGCTCATATGTAAGTTTTATAGCACAGTGCCTGGCCCATTAGAGGCTCAGAAATGTTAGTTTTGATTGACTGATTGATTGATTGATTGATTGATTTTTTACTTGCAAAGGTTCATGTGGGCATTTTTAATGCCACCCTTATATAACTTTTAAAAGGGATATTTAAACCTAACATTCAAAAGTAAAGTAGGTGGTAAGAAAAGGGGCCAACATAACCATAATCCTAAACCTCTGTGTGCTCATAAAACATCTTCCTTCTACAAATCTTCAGAGGTAACAGCAACAGCAATAGAAACCTTCATCTTTAAAATTCACCATGAGGACGCAAAGAAGATTGCAGCCATTTGTGTTGTGCCCTCCTGAACAATATTCATAACACAAAAAGGACCAAAAAGAAGGGGCTTCCTTCTACACATCTCAAAATAAGACTACACAGGAGCTAAAAACAATACCAGAGCCTCCTCCTACTCTCTCCCTGAGGCATTGCCAGCTGAAGGTAATGCTGGCTCCCCAAAATCCAAGGCTTGAACAATTGCAGTATTTTTTTTATTTTTGATAGTTCTAACTGCTAGCTCTAACAATGAGAGTGGCAAATAAATCTTATCTTGGCATTCAAGGAAGAAGAAAATTAATAGTTCCTGATCACCTACTAAATGCCAAGTAACCTTCTAGGCCCTATGTTTATATTACCTCACTACTTCCCTCATAGCAAACTGAGTTGTAGGTGTTTTTTTAAATGTAGTTATTTGAAAAAGGCTCAGAAAAAGTAAGATTTTTACTCTCTCACAAATAAAAATTTTTAACTCATGCTTAATTTACTCCAGATTATAATTTTTGTGTTTTCCCAATACAACTGCGTCTTTTGAGGTAAGATAGTGGGATAGCATGGATGAAAGAGGAAGTTACTGTATATTATGGTACATAAATAGCCTCTGGTTCAATAGCACAGTTTTGGGGTACATTTACAAAAGCAAGTTAGGGAGAGATTATATTCCACCTAATTGGCACACAACTGGATACACTGTGATACACTATGATCATTGGTAGGTCATTTTACCTGAGCAGCCATAGATAAAATGTAGAGAAACCCTATGCTGTAATTTGGCATTTAAATACATTTTCCTGAATTCCAATCTGTAAGCAAAGGCAGATTCAACAAATCTCTTAGGACAGCCTCTGGTGTAGGCAAACAATCTGGCACCGAATGCAAACACCCCCATACATCCCACATTTGTGTGCTGAGTCAAAATGCTATAAGAATATAAATTCCTGCCCAGTAGACTCTGGGACTGCGTGCTTGCTTTCAGAGATGGTTTTGTGAGGTGCTGTCCCAATTCTCTTTTTCTACACTAATGGGCCGATTGCCTTACAAGTACAAATCGTTATCAAAATAGACCAGAGAATTGACAGTACCTTTCATCAGTAATTTCAAATGCACTAGCTGTATGCTAAGGTAAAATCAATCAACCTGTTCTGAAAGCAGGTAAGTTGAGCTACAAGTTAGCTTCTGGAAAAGGCAAGTGTAAATGAGGCCCACGGTCCTCTGAACTAAAGGAAAAAATATTCAATGCAGAAAGGTATTACTTTTCTTTATTCCCCCAAGCAGTTGTTAAGATTCAGATTTGCTTTTTTTCTCTCTCTTAGCTCTCTTGCTCATTTAAAAAATGCCAGAATATGAGTGTTATGTTTAAATATCCCTTTAAAAAGTTATAAGAGTGGCATTAAAAAAATGCCCACATGAACTTTTGCAAGTAAAAAATCAATCAATCAATCAATCAATCAATCAATCAAAACTAACATTTCTGAGCCTCTAGTGGGCCAGGAACTGTGCTATAAAATTTGCATATGAGCTTGGGTATAAAAATGGGACTTTTCTGTGGTATAAGCATTTCGCTCAAGTTATATACATCTGCAGACAATAAGAGATAAGTCCTACAGCATTCTGAAGGCAGCAGTCAAGGAGATATAATAGAGTTATCTCACTGCCATAGAAAATGCCACACCAGCCCTTCAACCTTCAGCTTATCACCTCGTCCAGTTCATATAAGGTCGGATGGAGAAGGGTTGCCAGCCTACTGGGAAACATGTCCACCTCTCCTCCCTAGTGGGAGAGAAGAGGTAGGTGGTTCTCTACTGGCCACTAGCCAAGAGATGTGGAGGATCAAAATAAAAACTCACATAGACATCGAGAATGCTTTAAAGAAGAAAAGATTGTCATATTCTTCCATGGCTGGATGCTTGATGACCTAGAGAAACCCATAGACTCAGCTCAATGTTTTTATGAGAATACAGTGTGGGGAGAAATGTCTTAGGACATATATATTCTCTAGAGTTTTATCCTAAATCGAGATTAGTATTTGCTTTTCATCAGAAAATTCTTAAGGTGGGAGGATGACAAGAGATGCCATAAAGTGTAAGACAATGGAGAGAGTAGCAAATAGAATAATTATTCATGTTCACGTTTGTCATGGAAAAGATGGTGTATTAGTCCATATTCACATTGCTATAAAGAAATAATGAAACAGGGTAATTTATAAAGAAAACAGTTTAGTTGACTCACAGTTCCACATAGCTGAGGAGGCCTCAGGAGACTTATAATCATGGCAGAAGGAAAAGCAGGCACCTTCTTCATGAGGCAGCAGGAGAGAGAGTGTGAGTGTGCAGCAGGAACTGTCAAGCACTTATAAAACCATCAGATCCATCAGAGCTCATGAGAATTCAATCACTATCATGGGAACAGCGTGGGGGAAACCATCCCCATAATCCAATCACCTCCCACCACATGCCTCCTTCAACAAATGGGGGTTATGGGAATTACAATTTGAGATGAGATTTGGGTGGGGACACAGAGCCAAACCATATCAGATGGAGTCTCTTTGGGCCAAGTAGATTTTATAAGACATAAGCAGATAACCAGCTTGAGACATATTATTGAGACTACCGAAAGTATAATGGTGCAGTAAGTACCTTGCTAGGACAAGATTCAATAGGCCAGGTGTAAAATGCCTTTGTGTTATCAACTGTCCAGTGTGAAAGTCTATTATGGGTATTCAAGCAAACCACAAATTTGTGCCTTACAAAAACATGAACATTTGAACATTTGCCAAAACAGAGGAAATGACAGACCATATGAGCCAAGATAGGACTTCAAACAGGGCAAGGTAAATAGAAATCACTTGCATCCTTTTCCTCTTCTCTTCCTTAACACTGAAGGATCTTGAAGGGTAAGAAAAGAGGGGAGATGGAGGAAAAAAGGATACTAAAAGGAGAAACCATGCTGTCTTCCCATTATAGCTGGAATATATTTGAGACCGAAGTTTCACATTTACAGTTGAAGTCATGAAAAACATAACTACCTGAAATTGAATCTTTATGGCAAAAGTGGAATTACTCTTGTTAAAATAATCTACAGTTGTAGACTCATCTCTGGGTATTATTAGAGTAAGGGAAGTTCAACAGAGCATGTCTGAAGGAGGTAGAAAAATAACATAGTTTCCTCGTTGAACCACCCCATGTTTAGCCTACTAAATAAATGAGTTGCATGTTATCTTATTCTAATTTTATGACATCCCCACTGAACAGAGCAATAAAACCATTCAAGGTCACATACATTGCCATGGTTGCTCTAGGAGTCACACTAAGATCTATCAGATTTCCGAGTCTTGTCTCTTCCTGTTACACAGGAGAATCCTTAAACAGGAATATGAGATTAAACCTGGAATGTCTACAATTTAAGTTTACATGAGTGAGTAGTTATTTATTTGGAGAAGCAAGAAAAATCATAATGAGCTTATGTATCATGTTAAAACATTAAGACTTTGTTTTGTCCTCATCTTATTCCCTTTTATTCCTTCAAATAAAACAGGAATGGGATTCAACAGGTGGCCTAGGAATGGGGACAGGAATGGACAAGGAACATGGGTGGCAGAGAGTGGGGTGACATTCCAGGAAGAACAAACAGCAAGAGCAAAAGACACACACAGGTCTCCATCTCCACTTGCTCTTCCTTCTGGCTGAGGTGCCACCCCCACAACCCCACCCATCACATCCAAAGTTTGTATTTACAGTGAAGATCTGTTGACTTCTCTAGCTAAAGTTAGCCTAGCTAAGTCCAGGCTATTTATACTGCATGAAAAGGGAACAGCTAAACTCTGATTTCATAGTTCATAGTAATTTACTTTATACCACATTGTTTTTCTTTAATGTATGTCCTTCTCTGTCTCCCCTTCAGATCCTGTTTAAAGAATAATGACTATGTGTTATATTCATTTCTGAATAGTCTGCACCTAGTAGAGTATCTGATACACAGACTTGTCAAATATGATAATGAATGGATAAGGGCAGTGAGGAGGGACAATGAGGGCATGAATTTAAAATTGAGGCAGTCAATTCACCTATGAGAAGCAAAATCTCCTTTGCAAAAGAATTCAAAACTAATAAATCCAGAATAAACTCCATGAGAACCAGACATATTTTGGAGAAAGAAATGAGGTTTAGTTGGTTGATTGGTAGATTAAGGTTTTAGAATCATAGTAAAGCAATATCTGCACACATTCTGAAGTTTAGATGAAGTAGTCTCCTCTGTCAAGGTAAATTTAAATTGAAAATAGTTTCCATGTAAACATGTTAATTTAATATTTAATTAGATTTTGTGTTAGGCAGAAGAATGTCCCTCCCCAAAGATGTTGGTATACTAACCCCTCGGGGTTGAGAATACATTATGCTACAGTGAAAGAAGGGATTATATTTGCATATGGAATTAAGGTTGATAATTAGTTGTGTTTAGAATTAAGACATTCTAGATTATCCAAGTATGCCTAATGTAGTCACAAGGGTCCTTTAAAGTGGAAGGTGGTGATAGAAAAAGAGGTCAGAGTCAAAAAGAGATTGGAAATGCTATGCTGCTGGCTTTGAAATGGAGGGGGAAGGTCCCAGAGTCAAGGAATGCAGTGGCCTCTAGAAGCTAACAAGGCAAAGAAACAAATTTTCCCCTACAGCCTCCAAAACACCCCAGCCCTAATGAGACCCATTTCAGACTTCTGAGCTCCAGAGCTGAATAACAAGTTTGTATTTTTTAAGTTACTGAATTTGTAGTAACTTGTTAGAGCAGCAAAAAGAAACTAATCACATGTCAGAGTCCACATTAATGTAAGTGAAGGGTAACATTTAATAAAGACCAGAAAATAGCCCATCTCCCATATTACTAACTGATCTATGAAGCAAATCATAAAGAACAAAGTCTCAAATCTTAAAATGTGCTTGCACCTACGTGACTGTTTTTGTCCTGATTTTTTTTTTCATTTTCTTCATCAATGGTTAGTTATTACCCGCGCAGAATCCCCCTCTCCTTCTTATCTATAGTTTTAGATCTGAACACAAGGACCCGGCTGTGCAGCCTCCAGACAATGGTGTCCTTTTCCTTGCTATATATATAATCATTAACTCACTTGCTGTTTTGAATAGTGTTTTCATTATCTCCAAATCAACATCTACATCTTTAGTGGAACATTAAATCCATTTTCCAAGCTTGGACTTTTTCCTTATTTTGTTCTAGGAAAAGATTTCTGAAATAACTCAGATCCATTGTGCATATGGAAGAATATTGAGAGATGGTCCCAAATTAGCTCATGCTTTATTACCACGTGCATGAAGCAAATTTTATTGGTCTACTCCCCTTCCATTCTGAGGACATGCATCCAAAGGATCCTGAGGGGAAAAATCAAAATAAAGCACATGTTGGTAGAGAGCACAGCTAAGTCCAGGCTATTTATACTGCATGAAAAGGGAACCCTAAGAGGGCCAAAGGGGCTGTGTGTTTTCTGTAACAATATCTAGGCACCTAGTAAGTCTTTCTATTTATTCTGATTACCTGCATTCCAAATTATCCCAATATGAAAAGAATATCCTGAGGAAAGCATGCTAACTCATTTCTTTTCCCTTTGTTCAGTATCTCACTGGTATCATTTTAAGCCCTCTATGATATTTTCTGTTGTCATTATGGCCTTCTGAGGATGTTTGCTCTTACTCTAGACAGTCACCTGTAACATTCTGCTTGTAAGCTTCAGGTTGGTTTGTGGTACTGCTGGGAAGCCTTATTAATCATTTAGATACCACAAAGTACCATCTCTTGAGTTGGGCTGAATATAAAGGTTGGCAGGAAGTGACCTGAACAGAAATATTTTGTCCCTTTCCTGCCTCTCACTTCCCACACATGCCCACTCTTTTTTCCCATAAACATTTAGAATGTGAAAGTTAAAACTTTCTCTCCCATCTCTTTCCACCAGTGAAAAATGCAGCACATTTAAAATGTCAGTATCTTCTATAACCAAGTGCCCACATTCATTCTAGGTGCAATAAAGGGTGAACTCTCAGAAATACCTGTTCTAGAGTTTGTGAGGAGGTAGGACAGTTTTGTGACAGCTGAATATATGGGCATTTTCTCCAATATTCCTCTGACCTTTACACTGAGACAGGCATTTTGTTAGTAATGAAATCCTTAGTCTCTATTGACAGGAAAGGCATCTACAAATGACAGTTTTTATCACATAGTAAATTGTCCCAAATGCAGCTAAGGGAGTAGTACTTTTGTCAACTAGAAGTCTCAGAATTGAGCTTAAGCTGCTAATAAAAGCTTTAAAAATAAAATAAAGTAAAAACAGCAAAGCTATTCTTGGCATATATTTGGCTTTATGCCGTCTTCTCTGAAGTTCAAATAGTAAAAGATGCCTTTATACCAAAAGAAATTGCTCCCTTGCCACGTATGGAAGCTCAGTGTCACAAATTCATTCCTTCATAAAACCCTCCATGAGTTTCCAATGAAAATAAATCACTCTAATATCATTTCATCTGCATCTTTCACATTGCACCTTACACTCTGGTTATTCATATGCATGTCTTATCTTCCCTGATACACTTCCCCTTCCGTTTTGACATAGGGACCAAAAGTGGTGGTAGTAATAGAAAAATAAGTTTTGGCTGCATACTTAAGAGACTCATTTTCAAAACTAGGCTGCACAATTTACTGGCTACATAAACTTTCAGAAAATCATTGTGCCTCTCTGCGCTTCATTTTATCCTATTTCTAACTTGTTTTAGTCAGAATTGTGGAGCTACTCTGGTGTCCCTTACCATCCAATGATAATTTGTACTGACTTTTCACTAAACTATCTTGCCTTAACCTTCTTTTCTCCTAGCTAGTGTATGTAATCTACATAATGTTGGCTTCATTTCTTCTGTTGCTAGTAGACATGTGGGAAAGACCCAATTATACCTTTTATGGGAAATGTCAATTAAAATCTGGATTCCTTAATACTTTGGGGTTTATGCTGATGGTCATGAGATGCCAATAGTCCAAGGAGACCATATCAGAACAGTTATCTGAGGACAAATGTCTCTGCATTAGCAACACACAGTTCAGTGACAGGCCATCATCCCTGTTACCTCTGGTGATAACATGGATGGAACAGAGTCAGAACTCTAAGACCAAGGAATGTTACAATGAGAGAAGTCATTTTTGCTATTTCTTGTGGTCATTTTAATCGTATATGCTTTGTTCAAAATTGAGACTTTTGAGCTGGGCAAGGGGAATTCTTAACTTAGTACCTGAAGTTATGTTGACTGTTAATAAAACTGCCTTAGCCTCCATAAGCCAGAGAAATCTCTGCCTTTATTGCCTGCCTTCCAGGTCCCCAAAAGATCATGGTTCCTGAGAAAAGAGTCTGGGTATTATCATCAATGTAAAATATATTTAAGAATATCCATTTTCAGAGTATTGTTTAGTGAAGTAGTAGAATTAGTGTCTAATTAAAAAAAGCACTTTATAAATGATTTAGTACAAGATGAATTTATAGGAACAGTGTTACATTAAAGTTAAACCTCTGGCACAGTATATAAATCCTCATGAATACATCACAAACTAGCCTCTTCAAACCATGATATCTTAGCATGTATCCAATTTTCTAGCCACACCAGACTATTTAGTTCTCTCCAAACACTTCATACTTATTTTGTACTTCTGTGAACTACTTTAAATTCTTTGTGGAATGAGAAGTGTAAATAAATAAGTGACGTTATTTAAATAAAGCTTTTGGTGCCCCTGTTACGCAGTTTCCTCTGCTTTCCTTTCCTCCCTCTCTTTACTTATCTCTAAGGTCTATCTCAAACTCTCTCTTGCGTGAAGCTTTTCCTGATATTTAGCCCACACCACCCCTGGAAATCCAAGCAGAATGAATCACTCACTTTTCCCTGTTTCCGCAGCACTAAGATTCTTCTATATTTTATCACATCATGTTCATTGTTCATCCATTTGCATGATGGGAAATAATGGTTTGAACAGGCTAGTTTGTGATGTATTCATGAGGATTTACATACTGTGCCAGGAGGTTTAACTTTTCTTTTACTAAGACTTCATACAGGTGTGATAAAACATCTTAAGTAGAAATGTATTAATTGGAAAAAAGGGACTAATGAAATCTCCAAACAAAAATACAAGCAACATACCGTATCTTTTGGCACAACTTTGCAGACAATACCACTGTACATGTATTTATTCATTCAATAAGTGTTTCACAATATATTGTTACTTTATTGGTTGCAACAAGATGAACCTGATTCTTGCACTCAGGGTGAAATCTAGTAGAACAGATAATTATTGGACTGATCATCCAACATATAATTAGTAACGTTTGTATAAAGTGCTAGAATGGAAAAATGCAGGTTGCTATGACAACATTTAAAATAGAGAACTTAAACGAGTTAGGGAGGTCAAGACATTGATTATTAAAGTAATTCGGTCAAATAAAGATAGATATTCTGTGGTATGTGTGAAAATGCTTACTTTTATAAGGGAAAGGTTAACAACATTTGTATATATCTGTTCATTTAATCAACATGTACTGAGGTATGACTAGGTATGAAGCACTTTGGGAGAACAAAAAGTTCTCAGGAACAAAAGTTCTCAGCAGTATGGGTACTACAATCTATTGTAATGTAATCACACACCTTTCATGTAGTCTACTGGTTACAAACAAGTCACATCCTGCACAGACTCAAGAGAAGGGGATTATAAAAGGTCATGAACACCAGGAAGTAGCCATCATAGAAACCACCCAAGAGACTATCTGCCTCAGCTCTCTTGGGAAAGGAACAGCAGGAGACACAGGGGATGATTCTGGAGTCTGAATGATCCAACATATTGAATCCAACCAGGCCAAAACACAGAAGTCCAAAATCAAACAAGGTAATGGTTTTCCAGGTTCATTGTGCAGTGCTCATATTTCTGCAGATAATCATGCTTAATTTAGATGTAAACAATATGCAGTTTTCATTTCTTAGTGTGATGGGTAAATCATTATTTAATCAGTGGATTAGTCATAAAATTCTATATTGATTTATAATAATTGTATATATATTTAGTTTTTATATTTACAATTCATAGTTTTTATTAATTAAAAAAATTACTTTCTAGTTCCAGGAAGAAAGTTATAAGCAGGCCCTTCTTTCTTTTATAAAAGTAAGTTGATTATTGAGAACACAGACTAGATTCATATCCCAGACAAATAAATATTTGGCTCTTCATTAAATGATCCAAATAGATATAGGTCAGAGGTGCCCTTGCATTTTAGGGCTGGACCACGCACACACAAGAAATCAAAATCCTTTGAAAATATGTGGCTACATGCTAGTCTAATCATACCTTTCAAACAAAGCTTACACACAAACTACTGTGTGTCAATCAAGTTGCAACTGCCTGTTTTTATATTAATCCCAAAACCTTCAAATACTTCAGGAAAGAGTCTGATAACTAAAAGTCAGGGTTTGTTAACAAGAGGTATTTTCTTAAAAGAGAGGATTTTAAATTTGGGACTTCTATAAAGGTATTTGTTCCTGAGAGCCACCTACAAAGGCAAGCACCAAGTTAAATATCCCTCTAGGTGTTACTATAAATAGAAATAGATACCAACTAGTTCCTAAATATCTAGTGCAGTTCAGAAAACATGCCGAAGGTGAAAAACACCTGATACAGTGTGTATGTGCTGGGTTAGAAGAAGAAGCTGTAAATTTGACTTCCAACTCCTCCATAAACCATTCTGATTTTATCAATCTCCTACTCTGAAAAACGCAAAGGGATGGAACTTGAAAAATCTCAAAGCCATTTTCTGCTCTAAAAGCCATGCTTAGGCCGTTGGTACATTTTATAGCAACAGTTTTATTGAAAATACTCAAACATAATCTTTTAAAATGTGTAAATATTTATGAGATTTCAAAAGGTATCCCACATATGCATTTTAAAATCTCCTTATTTGATATATTTCATAACTCACATTTGCAATAACAACCTGGTAATAAGAAATCTTTTTATTTGTTTGTGCTGTTTCCCAAGTAAATTTTCTTTCCCTGCTGCATGCCCACCCTTTCAAATAAAGTGTCCTAAATGGAGTTTTTCTTACAGCCAGCTCAGTAACACTTCTGGCATCAACTTCCTTAGAGCATATCTGATATAGAATTGTTGGGAATTTTTTTTCCTGTCTCCAAAGCCATTTTAGCATAATTCAGCAGAGAGAAGTCGGCAACACTCATGTGAGTGGGCGCTTTCTTGGCATCTTCATTACGGGGCATAAAAATATAGGTGCATTTTTCTAAGCCATCTTGGAAATAAAGATGCCCAAATGGCTTATTATTAATGTATTAGAAACCAGTCTATTTCATCCCCTAAAAAAGAAAACAGTCTTTTTATGTACTTGTCATCTGCTACAAAACCCAAAGCCAAACAGTAGAACTTGATATAAAGCCAGAGAAAATTAGTCCCACTAATTGAATGGCCTTTGGCATATAGAAGAAGAGCAATGCTTGATGCTCAATTTATAAATGAGAAAATTATATGTACCACCTGTGAAGAAACACAACCTCATTTTTTTCTTATTCTAAGGTTATTCATATTGTATATTCCTAAATAAAATAAACCACTAATTGATACACAATAAAACTGCACTGGCCTCAGATAAATCATATGTCTAGGAAGTAAGATGTAAAAATACTTAAATGCTCATGGTAAGCCCTCAAAAGAAACACTGAAGATTAAGTAATTTTGAGAAAATGAGTCCCATTTAACTTAAGAACACTGAATTCATGAGGTCTGAATAAAAAATAATTCAGCACTGATAATATGCATTCATACTTACGGTAATTAAACATTTCACTTTACACCTCCTGCTAAGAGCATCCCTCTTCACCCCAAATGTGCCCATATTTGAATGCTAAAGTATATGGTCACCCTGTTTATAGTTGTCAATGTCTTATATGACAGCAGCTAGCAAAGGTTACAAAACATTCTAAGGCATTGATTAGAACATCTCTCTTTTCATGACCTGCTTCTTTAATTTTTTCCATTGTCAACCTTTAAATTGAGTAGCACAAAATGTCAAAATTATTCATCAAGGTATCTGTGTGAAGAACCAACTCATGAATATGGAAATGGAAGATTATAATTGTGGGTCCAACCAGTGATCTTCCTGGCCCAGAACTGTTCCCGTCATAGATGCTAAGGCAGATGTTACAAACTGGCTGCCTGTGGGCTGAAAAAAAATCCCATAGGTACTTCTTGAGAGGCTTTAAACATTTTTAAATTGACAGATTTCATATAAAAATATAGAGGCTTAGCTTTTCTTGAAAAAGTCAAATATCTGGCAACATTGAGCCAGATTCCCACAGGGCAATAACAGGCAGGACCTGGGTAACAGCTGCCTCTTCTATACAAGATACTCTCTGGCATATGACAGTCCCCCATCATTATCCTACACTCAAGCCTCTCTGCTCATTAAATTACCTGCCTGGCTCCCAAAGGCATTTAAATTTGCTGCTTCAGGGTTAGAAAAATGAGAGTAGTGGTTACCACAAAGTTTGTTTTATATCTTAAAGATACTCTCCTATCTCTTTCTATTTTACCTGGCCTTAGGCTAACCCTCTGATATTTCTTATACCTCTTAGTGGCATTTCTTCTTTTTATTTATTTTTTCCTTTTAAAGTGTAATGTTCTTCAGGGCTTCATATTAAACCATTTTATTCTCCTCTCTTTCGTTGGACAAATCTAATCATACCTGTGGTCTTAATTATTTGTAGATGTCATATATATATATATATATATGTATATATATATATATATATATGTATATATATATATATATATATATATACACACACACACATATATATATTCTGACCTCAAAGCCAATAGATACAACTATATAGAGGACATTTCCATTGGAATATATCCTATAAATCCTACCAGCTAAATTGGACCAAAACTTTATTATCTTTTTTTAAACAAAATCTGCCTCTTTTTCTATATTCCATCTTACTGAGTACATTATTATCTACCTGAAATAGATCCCCGACTCATGTCTCTTACATGTTTTGTTGATTCTGTATCCACATCTTCATTTTGCCACCCCTACTCATATCTATTTTCATTTTCTTAGTCAATATCCTTATTACTTCTCAACTGGATTACTGAATTATTTTATTTAGTTATTTCCCCTCCATGTATTTCTCTAGTATCTAATCCAGTCCTGATATGCCATGAAAATAGTTTTTTCATACCACAAATACAATTGATTCCTAATATGGTGGTCAGCCTCATGGCCTATCACTTTTCTATCTTGCCATACAAAATAATTCCCTGGAGAGTTATGTTATGCTATTATTTTGACTATGATATGGACTCTTCTCTTCCCCATGAAGGCAATAGCTATTTTTTCTTGAACTCTCAGATCAAGCGTTACCTACAGGAAGCCCTACCTACCTGACCATTTTGATGTTAGAGATGTTCTCACACTATATTACTCCACCAATAGTGCCTATCACCTTATACTCTGTTTGCTTGTTTTCTTACTTTCAATGTAGACTCTTAAAGCCTAGAAGACAAGAGTAGTATCTTATCTATATTTGCATTTAAAACATTTACCACAGGGTTTGGCACATAGTAAGAACTCAATACAGATAAATATTTTTATCTGATTGAATGAATAGGTCTTTAAGGTTAAATGTTTAGTTCAATGATCTTTGAAAATGTTTGAAACTTAATTGATTACACTATTAAGCCAACTTGCTCATTCTCTAAAAATTTTTGAGTTCCCTTTTTAAATATTATTTTTCTAAAATTACTTCTTTTACATTTTAGTATGAGTGTGGTACCTTTTCTCATGTAATAAGATGTGGTGATATTTATGGACTCTCTATACATACCAAAAGTGATTTTATAGAGATAAATCTTATATCCATTCTCAGTTATCTTTACTGACTACATAGCCCTAACTAGTTTTATCTTTAGCACTGCAAAGATCATGTTAGGCTCTAAACTCTGGCTTTAGAGTGATTATGACATCTATAACCTTATATTATAAACTTTGTGTCAACCATGATCACCTTTACCCATATTATAGTGGAGGCCCTAACTAAAAAAGAAGGAAAGAAAGAAGAAAAACAAACTGCCATTTAATGATTGCTTGCATAGAAAACCCAAAATATATTATGAGAAATAAGATAATGTCTGGATACACTATCAATATGTAAATTATCAACAGTGTTCCTGTCACTAGCAGTAAATATTTTCACAATGTAATTTTTGAAGAGAGGCTGTTTAACTTGCCCAAGGTCATACAGCCATACTAAGCTGGAGCTGGGATAGGAGATGGACTTCCTTGGACTTGCGCATCAGGCTTTTAGTGATGGGTATGTTGTCTCTCTAGCACAGTTAGCAAGTCTGATACTCCATCGTTTTAATCCAAAAGGTGTAATTATATAAAACTTATCTAGCTGCAGCAAAATGCCTTTTGTTCTCATTGTTTATAAAGTGAAAACCTAAAATATGGAGATGAGCGTAAATGTTCATCTAAGCAAATTTTTGGGAGAAACAGTTTGAAAAATGTAGTTCAGTTTTGATTCAGCAAAAAAGACTCAGTAATGTTTACTTTTCTCTAAGTTAAAGTTATTATTATAGTTTTTCTTAGACCCTGTAATACTTATAGTCAAGGATTTGTTGTCATGAGTCCCTTGCTATATTTAGATAAATATTTTATCCTAAGTAGGCATCTTTCTTAAAATAAAATTGGTAATTAACTAAACACTGGATCTTACAGTAACCTTGGTGAGCCAAGTATGTGGATAGAGTGAATATTGAAAAATTATTAAGAATTTCATCCGAACTTGCTGTATTTTAAATTTATCCTGCTTAGGAGATTTTTAAAAATGATTGTCTCCTCATCTAAACCCGTGTTTTAGGATGAATAATGCTCTTCAAAGATGTCTATGTCCTAATCCCTAGAAACTATGAATATGTTACCTTAAACGGCAAAAGAAACTTTAAAGATGTCATTAAGTTAAGGATCTTGATATGGGAAGATTATGGACTACCCATTAAAGTGTCCTTGTAAGAAGAAGTCAGGATGATCAGGAAGATAGAAGGCAATATGACAATAAATGCAAAGATTGAAATGATTTGCTTTGAAGATGAAGGAAGGGTGCACAAGCCAAAGAATGCAGGTATGCTCTAGAAGCTGGAGAAGGCAAGGAAATGACTTGGCCCCTAAAACCCCCAGAAGGATCTAGCCATCCAGACGTCTTGGTTTTAGCTCAGTAAAATGAATTTCAGATTTCCGGTCTCCAGAATTATGAGGTAAATAAATTTACGTTGTTTTAAGTCATTAAGTTTGAGATAACTTTGTACAGCAATAATTGGAGGAAAATACCAATTCGGGTACTTGGAAATGGAATGCTGCTGTAATAAAACTTAAAATGTAAAAGCGTCTTTGGAATTGACTAATGGGTAGAGGCTGAAAAATTTTCAAAGAGCATAATAGGAAAAACTTACATTGATTTGAAGAGACTGTTAGTACAAATATGGATGTTGAAGACTCTTCCAGTGAAGATACAAGAGGAATTGAAGTGGGACCTGTTAGAGAATACCTATACCATCTATGGAATACCTAAATTGTGATAAACAGTCTGTTGGGTAGAAACCCCGTCTCTACTAAAAATACAAAAAATTAGCCGGGCACGGTGGCGGGCGCCTGTAGTCCCAGCTACTCAGGAGGCTGAGGCAGGAGAATGGCTTGAACCCAGGAGGCAGAGCTTGCAGTGAGTTGAGATCCGGCCACTGCACTCCAGCCTGGGCGACA
>NC_045446.1:35573430-35637705 GCF_002776525.5 Piliocolobus tephrosceles
AAAAAAAAAAAAAAAAAAAAAAAAAAAAAAAAAAAAGAAAAAGGGACAATAAAGGTACTGCTGGTATGGTAGAAAATGAGGAATGTCTTATTGGAAACTGTAGGAAAGAGGATCCCTGTTATATAGGATCAGAAAGCCTAGCTGGGCTACATCCTGCAGTTACATGAAAAGCAAAACTTATAAACAATGACTTGGATATTTAGTTGAGGAGATTTAAATATATATATATAGTGGAAAAGTGTGAAAGGTGTGTCCTGTATTCTTCTTGCTGCATATACCAAAATGTAACAGAAAAGGGCAAATTAAGGGAAGAACTATCAAGCTAAAAAGAACCAGAAGTCGATAATTTAGGAAATTTTCAGCCATTCCACATTGCAAAAGATGCTAAAATTAGGGAGATTCCGCTAGGAAAGTGTGTTCTGGAGACAAAGCCAAGGTTTGGTTGGAAAACCTTTTTGAAGTGCCTCTGAAGAAAAAAATCGTTACAAAATTTAATCACACAGAGGGATATTTGAATATATTAGGCATGTGATTTAGGGAGCTCTTCAACTTTCTCAACAGATGTCAAAAATAGTGATGGGATTACCTTAGAAAGACTTGTGCAAGAACTTCCTGCCTAGGCTGGGCGCAGGGGCTCATGCCTGTAATCCCAGCACTTTGGGAGGCTGAGGCAGGAGGATCACAAGGTCAGGAGATAGAGACTATCCTGACTAACACGGTGAAACCCCGTCTCTACTAAAAATACAAAAAATTAGTCGGGCGTGGTGGCGGGCACCTATAGTCCCAGCTACTCGGAGGGCTGAGGCAGGAGAATGGCATGAACCCGGGAGGCAGAGCTTGCAGTGAGCCGAGATAGCGCCACTGCACTCCAGCCTGGGGGAAAGTGGGAGACTCTGTCTCAAAAAAAAAAAAAAAAAAAAAAAAACTTCCTGCCTAATGGAATAAAAGGCTGTGGCATACATAGGAGACCTATAAGGTTTTAGAAAATTTTATATCAGCAGAAACACTGTCAGCTTAGACTGAAATAAACAAGACATAATGTAATGAAAGGAGGATGCCAGACTCAAAATTCTGTATGGATGAAACAGACTAATAAAACTACACAGCTGCAAACATGTGCTACTTTTATGAAAAAATCATAATTCAGAGGGCCATGCCTTGAGTCCAGAGGGCAGAACTTCAGTCCCAGAGGTTAGAGTCATGTTCCCACAGGGCAGAGCCAGAACCACTGATAATTAATCCTAAATTTTGAAACCTAATAAAGTTTTCCTGATTAAATTTTAAAATTGCCTTGGACTAGTGAGTTTTCTTCCATTTCCTTCTTTTTTGTGAATGTGAATGTTTATAACCGTTACCCTATGCTTATCCCACCATTGTATTTTGGGAACAGATTATTTGTTTTCTAACTTCACAGATTCCACAGAGGAAGAAGAATTTTGCTCCAGGATGGATCATAACAAACTCCTAGCTTATCTCATTTAGATAATGAGATTTGGGTGTCTTAAGATGATAATATTGAGAAGAAATTTTCACCTTCAAGTTGAAGCTGCAGTGAATTGAGAGTTTTGAGGATGTTAAGATCAGTTTAATATATTTTGCATGAGGGAGTGTCATGGCCAGAGAGGGCACTGTTACAGGTTGAATAATGACATCTCCCCTTTCCCGAAAGACGTCCATGTCCTAGTCCCCAAAACCTGTGAATATGTTACTTTACATGGTAAAAGAGACTTTACAAAGATGATTTAATAATTTTGAGATATAGAGATTATCCTAGATTACCCAAATGAACCAAATGTAGTTACAAACGTACTTATAAGAGGTTGGCAGCATGGTTAGAAAACGTGAATGCATTTTAAGGACTGAAGCAGATATTGGAATGATGTGCTTTGAAGGTGGAGGATGAGTCCATAAGTCAAAGAAAGCTGGCAGCCTCTAGAAGCTGGAAATAGCAAAGAAGTAAGATTCTCCCTGGAGCCTCCAGAAGGAATCAGTTTTGAAGAAACCCTGACTTTAGCCCAATGAAACTGATTTCACTGAATCTGTTTTCAATGAAACTATCTTCTTGCCTCTAGAACTGTTAAAGAAGAAATCTGTGTTGTTTTAAGACACTAAATTTGTGTTTATTTTTAACAGCAGCGAGAATATTTTAATATACCTAGGGTTTTTTTCAAGTGTGTTGAGGCAAAACTTGGCCACCTTAAACCTTAGTATGTAAAAAGTTACAAATAATGTCTTAGAATGATGTCACAATCTTATTTTTAATTGAAATTTGAAGATTAACTAAAATGGCATTGAATGAATAATATAGGTGGCACATGACATTAATTTTACATGTAAATTGGGTCTCAAAGCAGTATCATATAGAACATACTTTGGAGTCAATGTCACGGTGCTTCTTTGCTGGTTTTACTGCTTATTAGATGAATAACTAACAAGCTATTTGCCTTCTGTAAGCATCAGTTTTTCCATACATAAAATTATACCACTTAGTGCCTCATAGTAATAATTTAATGTGAAAATTAAATTACAATGACAACTTAAACATACATACTTTCATGTGCCAAAGAATGTTCTAAGCACTTCCTATCTATGGATTCACTTATTATTTGCAAATCTCCATCAAGTGGGTACTATTATTCCCATTTTACAGAAGAGGAAACTGAGGTTTTTAGTAAGTCTGAGGTCACACAATTAGTAAGTGGCCATAGTTTGTGCTATTTAACAACTGTGTTAAATAAACTTAGACCAGTGGCCACAAAAAGGACAAAACTAGTTATATTATTAAGACTTCCTATATCTGACTTAAGAGTCCTTTATCTTTTTACCTCAACCCACTTTAAATAAAATACTTCAGAACTACACAGTTCTTGGAATAATCCCTGCTGGGTCGATCTCTAAGGTTCTTACGGCTCAGAGTCTATGAGATGGTCATTGTGAGTCTCCAAAGGTATTAGGTGATCAAAGTTCTTGCTCTGAGAAATAAAATACAACTTCTGTGTGTACAGATATTTTGGCTACCTGACCAATTCTATCACATTTAGACCACTGAATCTATAATAAACTACCCAGGAAAAATAATTTTTAAAAAGAACCTCATTAAAAGTATCTTATTTCAAAAGACAAAAAGGATTATTATTGGAAAATGAGTATATTACTTATTAATCCCAACATGTCCTTTCCGGGAATATGTTTGTTATATTACAAGTCAAAGGTTTTGCTTCAGTACAAGATGTAGAAGGAAAAATACAACCACTTCTAAGAGGTCTTAATGGGATTTTTAGCATTTTATTTTAATCTTCAAACAAACTGAGAAAATATTTCTAAAGAAAGCCATAAAATGCCTTCCATTCTACCCAAAGCATTTGCATTTTCAGAGTAGCACTTTATTTAGCCCACTGTGCTCGTATTAATTTTCAGTGCTGTGAGCAAGCATGTCAGTGTATATTAACACCTAATCTATAAAGGGAACACTGAGGCCTTACTCAAAGTATTAGTCACTGTACCTTGGGAATGCTGTTGGACTTCTGCTGTTGGCTTCAATGTGGAAGGATGCACATGCTTTGATTCTTAATGAAACATGCATATGAGCAAATGTATCACCAAGAACCCTGAAACTTAAACAACTTTTCTCAAGTTCAGATGGACTTTCTATGTATCCTCAGTTATTTTTTTAACTTCCAATGGTCTCTGATATATGAAATACCACTTCCCAAATAGAATGTTGGAAAGAGAATTATAATGTGTCAGAGAGAGGCCTTTCTTAAAGATTTTTCTGTGTTTAGCACCTTTGTCAAGACCTTTACACCTGATATTCCCCCAGGTTTAGTTTTTGTAAGTCAGAATTGAAAACCTCAGTTTGGCTTATTTATCTCTCTCATCTTCTAGACTATAAGTTAATATGGTACCTTATTCATTGTTGTATCCCAAGCAGTAAGTATAAAGATAGTAGCACCATAATGGGTATTTAGTCAACATCATCTGAGTAAAAAAGAAGAAAGAAGCTCTGATCCTTACCAGTTGTGTGACCTAAGACTAGTTATGGACAACCTGATTTCTCTTCTTTAAAATTGGAATAATAATAGTACCCACTTGATAGAATTTTTGTAAATATTGAGTTCATAAGTAGATAGTACTTAGAGAAAAGTTTCTCCCCTGGGTATTTATCTATTCAATATTGGTTAATATTTTTCATGCCGAAATAAATGTTCAAATCTCGTCAACAACTTTCTGGTTTACTCAGTTTCTCTCTTTTTTTTATCCTTTTACTATTAAATTCCTGAGAACAGTAGTCTTTATCTTTTGTTTCCTTTTCCTCAAAATGTGTTTACTTCTTAGCTCTGGCAGTCTGTTTTGTTCTCCCAATTTTCTACATAAATTTTTCTATCCAGGTCTATCAATGATGTTCTTGTTACCATTTGTTCATTTTCACTACTTAATCACTTCATAGAATGTTGCATTGTTACTCATATATTTTTTCTTGGAATTGTTTCTGTTTGGTTCTTTATTCTTGCTCTCTCAGGTCTCCCCTCAACTTTCATGATAGCAATCTTTCTTCAAAAGTTATTCAGGCCTTTCCCTCAGCCTTTTGTTCTTCTTTCTCTGTAATCTCTCCCTTGGCAGTCTCATTTATAGTTGTCTATCTCCTGACTTTATCTACCTAGCTTCAATACCATATTGTAGCAGAGACCATATACTGGCTACTTAGTTTTTGCCTTTCCCTGTTATAGAGGCTAAAACTTTAATATATGCATCTTGTGTAGTCCAGTGCTGCTTATATCAGAAATCATTAGGTAGGACTTCCTGGAAATAATTTCTAAAGTGGCAATCTTTGATAAAACACTTTTTTTGGCTCTTCCTTTTATCCTTTTCCCATTTTATTTCTCAAATACAGAGGTGTAGCCTGAAGACACTGTGGTCATCTGGCGGCCATGGAGCCAAATGCTTTTTCTAAAAAATGGTGAAGCAAGAAGACTTATAGTACCTGTATGCCTAATAGTGTCAGAGAGCGCCTATAGAGTCTGAAATTTTTATTCTCAGGAATTTGCTAGAGTAAGATTTTATTTTATCTAAGGTTGTATACGTAATACAGTTTGGATCTGTGTCCCCACTTAAATGTCATGTTTAACTGTAATCCCCAATATTGGAGGTGGTGCCTGGTAGGAGGTGATCAGATCATGGGGATAGATTTCCCCCTTTGGCGCTATTCTCATGAGAGAATTCTCATGAGATCTGTTTGTTTAAAAGTGTGTGGCACCTCCCTAGTCTCTCTGACTCCTGCTCTGGCCCTGTGAAGTTTCCACTTCCCCTTTACCTTCTGTCATGATTGTAAGTTTCCTGAGGCTTCCCGAAAAGCCACTATGCTTCTTGTACAGCCTACAGAACCATGAGCCAATTAAACCTCTTTTCTTATAAATTTACCCGTTCTTGGGTATTTTTTATAGCACAATATAGTAAGTCAATAGAAGCTAACTTAACATCCACACGGACATCTACATGTTTGGCTTTCACCTAAAGCATATTTTCTAAATAGAACTAATTATCATTAATGCCAAAGTCAACTTCCATTTAAAGCATCCCTATTTCTGGCCATGCTACTACCATTTTCACAACCACCCAAACCTTAAATTCCTCTTCCTTTTCCTCTGCATTGTCAATCTCTGAGCCTTATACATATTTCTTCATAAAAACTGTCCCACAAAGCTGTTGTTTCTGTTCATAACTAGTGCCACCACTCAATCCAGTGCGCTTAACATCTCCAGTGCACTTAACTATATTGTTGCCTCTTGTCTCTTATCAAATCTACATTTAAGACTCCTTTTTTGAGTTCCTTTGTTTTTTATATACTCAGTTCCTAATACTGAGCTGTTACAACAGAATTATCCAAATATCGATGCTATTATGATAAGTATAATGATGAACATATACCAAGAGTTATTTGATTCTTTGAGGTCATTCCATCAAATACCACTTTCAAGTAGTCTCCTCAAGGATCGCTGACCTTGCTAATGTTTGTGTTTTATCATCTTGGACAGTGCAGGATTTCAGATTCACACTTTATAATCCCTAGCTATACTTGACATTTTATTGTTCTTTGAATTTCAAAAGTCTGACTTTTTGGACCTTTAAATCAACAAGTTATCTCTTCAGGATAAGGTAGATACCACATAAAAGTGGGATACTGGAACATTTGAACTACTCATGGTTTCAATCCTAAATTTATTATCTGACTTGCCTCAAATTATACTTTCTGTTCTATCTGATACCTCTGCAAATAAAAATGCCATAACTGTCTATATTCAATTGCATTCCAGTCATATAATCTGTTCATTTTTCAATAGCTTTGACCTTTTGCTTTCTGCCTCAACTATAACTTAGAACCTCTGTTTAGTTGTGTTTCTTAAATAAGCACTCAAGTAAATACATTCCCTCTTTTTGGTCAATCACCCAGAAGTTTTGTTATCCCTAGATCTCTGTGGATATTGATGGACCTATAGACATAAATTGAAAACTAGTGTTTTCCAGGGTTTCTGACTACCCCATTTACCCTCCAAGCTGTATCACTATAATATCAATTAATAACAAAACAAAAAACAGTATAGATGACTCAGAATAAACTCATTACCACCATTAGAGAATAAAAAAAAATCTGAAAACAAATCTTAGAACATGGAAAATGTTACAGAAAAAGTTGTTTCCATGCAGTCTTTTAACAGAGTCAAAATCAGAGATTGTGTTCAGTGAGAATTACTCACCTTTAAAGTCAGATTCTGTAATTCAAAGTCTTTCCATTCTTAAGGCCAAAGCAAAGACTTGAACGCAAAACTGGATGAATGCTGAGGCACTGACACCAGGTGTAAAAATCTTTTCACATAAAGAATAGAAAACTTCATGATCTTTCTTTTCTGGACTTGACACTGAAGCTAGGAATTCTATATAGCAGATAAGACCAATATCAGTATTCTGGTCTCCATATAGACCAGGTAAAAAATTATATGTTGTGACCACAGATGACAGTCATACCCAAGCCTATCTTCTGGAATGTTTGTCTTCGACTAAAATGATTGCTACCTATTATTTGTATGTCTCTGACTAAAATGATTGCTACCTATTATTTGTATTATTATTTGTTTATACATTTTATCAACTAACATTGACTGAATACATGTCATTAGTCAAGTACTATACTAGGTGTTGGGGATACAGAGATGAGGGATAAAACATAGTCTCTTCACCACAGTGGGCAAACTGATTTACCTCATGCAACGTATTGCTAAAAAGGATATGACTGAATGATAGTTGGTGCAACAGTGTAAGTTCTGGGCTTAGTGGAAGACTATGCATAAGCCAGTACTGTTAAGAAAACCTCATGTTTCCCTAGATGATGTTGATTAGGTCAAAATAAATTTAAATTTACTATTTGTTTTGTGGAAACATCAAGTTTGCAAACAAATAAAAATAATGGGCTTAAAGAGTTGAGAAGGAATATATTTTGATAGGAGGAGAAAAGTACTTGTTCCCTATGCAGATTTATCTGCCTGTCTGTCTGCTTACCTACCTATATATCTATTTCTCAGTCTCTGCTTTAATATTTTGGGGGCAGGGTCTTTTTAAATTCAGTTCTGAATGTAAGGAATTTCAAAACTTTACACTACTTCCTACTATTTTAAAAAAAAAATTATTTATCAAATAGATTTGTTACCTGCACTAGAGTATTAGCTCCTGTAGACAAGTTCAATCAAAAAACATATGAAGAGAAAGGATCTTGACTATACTATGAACTGGCTATATTTATATATATTTGTAACCCATTAATGCAGTGGCTTGTATTTTAGAGGGAAAATTGCCTGATTGATATGTTACATTCTTTGCATAGTTGTCTATGCATGAATTTATCTGTCTTCCAGTGTTAAATATCTTGAATTAAAACAAGAAGATTGTTTATTAATTAACATTTGCTGGTAAAACATCACTTTTTTATAATGGTGATGGCAATTATGGTGATCTGTAAAGCAAAAGCCATGTGCATTTTGATTATATAAGCATTTTATCTCTTCATCTCTTCCATAAAGCTTACCAGATCACTTTAGTTCTAAGTATTATTCCTCTTCTAAGAATTCATAACACAGATTGTTTATAAATCTTGACAACCACAGTTAGTAGCACCTCTCTTCAGTTTACTTCAAACCAATAAATAAATGTTCATTGTTGATTTTAAGAAAGGGAGTTTATGAGGTATTGTGGGGGAATAAGGGAATGATTAAGGTATGGTTGACCCAATCAAGGAGTAAGGCGACATTCATAAAAAGCTAACATAAAATAGATTATGAGGCTGGGCGCGGTGGCTCAAGCCTGTAATCCCAGCACTTTGGGAGGCCGAGGTGGGCGGATCACGAGGTCAGGAGATCGAGACCATCCTGGCTAACACAGTGAAACCCCATCTCTACTAAAAATACAAAAAAATTAGCCGGGCGTAGCGGCGGGCACCTGTAGTCCCAGCTACTGGGGAGGCTAAGGCAGGAGAATGGCGTAAACCCGGGAGGCGGAGCTTGCAGTGAGCCCAGAGGGCGCCACTGCACTCCAGCCTGGGGGCAGAGCGAGACTCCGTCTCAAAAAAAAAAAAAAAAAAAAAAAGATAGATTATGAAATATGCTATAAAATATACAAAAGGAGCACTCAACTGTATAGGGTAAAAGAAAAACACTGAGAAATCAAAATATGTACTTACAAAATACATTCATTGTTGATACAAGTTTCCATTTCCTGAGAGCTTTACTTCAAGGATATTTAGTCTTATTTTAAACACAGCCGCATGGGAATTTGTTACCACTAGATACGACTTACAAGAGATCTTTAAGAGAGTTCTAAACATGGAACTGAAAGACTGATACGTGCTACCACACACACTTACGTACATAGCCCACAGACGCTATAAAACAACCACACAATGGAAACTATGAAACAATGAGTTAACAACTTCCCAATAGAATCAAAATCTCATAGATCAATATTAACCTGGAATATAAATGGTCTTAATACCCCACTTAAAAGGCACAGAGTAGCAAGTCAGATTAGAAAACAAGATGCATCTTTCTGCTGTCTTCAAAAGACACATCTCAAAATAAAAGACACCCATAGGCTCAACAGAAAGGGTTGGAAAAAGAGCTATTAAGCAAATGGAAGGCAAGAACAGCGGTCACTATTCTTATATCAGAAAAAAACAGACTTTCAACCAAAAACAGTAAAAAAAGTTAAAAAAGGGCACTACATTATGATAAAGGTTTCCATTCAACAAGAATATTTAATAGTCCTAAATACATATGCACCCAGTATTACAGCATCCAGATTCATAAAATAATTTATTCTTGACATATTAAAAGACTTAGATAGCCACACAATAATATTGGGGAATGTCAACACTCCAATAATAGGAAGAGACAGATCATTTAGTCAGAAAACTAACAAATTCTGGGGGCGGGGCCAAGATGGCCGTCTAGAAGTGGCCCCTGTCAGAGGCTCACGTGAAAAAGAACCATAATTAGCATGTGACTCCTTCACTGGCAGTCAAGGTATCCAGAGTCTCTCACCAGAACTGACTAGGCCGCTGATGTGGTCCATGGAGAGGAAGGAAGAGCAGTGTGGTGCCATGGCTCACCTGAAAGCCACATGGGGCAGGGGAGCCCCAACCCCCTAGCCAAGGGAGGCAGTGAGTGAGCATGCTAGCCTGCTGGGGAAACCATGTTTATTCCACGGAAATGTGCAACCCATTGATCGGAAAGTCCCATTCGCGAACCCATGCCACTGGGACCTAGGGTCCCAACCTCAGAACTGAGCAGATGCTCAACAGCCTCTCTGCTGGAATCTGCATAAGCCTGTGGAGCTCCTGGGGGGAAAGGCAACTAGCACCACAGCTGTGGCTGCCTGCTGCCTAAGCCATTTGATCTCTTTGGGGGAGGGGCAACAGCTAGCACGGGGACTCCTAACTGCCTAACATGCTAAGCTCCCTGGGTGAGGGAAGGGCAGCATCCATCTCTATAGCTCCAGGCCACGCTTTTTCCCTGCTGAAGCCGGGGAGGCTGGACAGCTTGGTCCCCAAGAGATGTCCCCCACAGCCCAACACACCAGTTGTGGCAAAATGTGGCCAGAGCACTTCTTCAGGCGTGACCCTGGCACATCCTTCCTCACTGGGTAGGGCTTCCCTGAAGGAACTCCAACAACTCCAGCCAGAGACTTAGGGACAGAAGCCGGATCTCCCTGGGCCTGACCACCTAGTGGGAGGGGTGGACACAGTCTATGAGGACCAGCAGACTTAGCCTTTCCTCCTGGTGGTTCTGAGGAATCCAGGCAGCCAAGATGAGTGGATTTCCCATAGCAAAGCACATCCCCTCCACCAAGGGACAGCCAAAGTGCTTTGTTAAATGGGTCCTGTTCCCCATGCCACCCAACTGGGTAAGACCCTCCAACAGGGGTTGTCAGACACTCTCCACAGGAGCCATCCTACTGATATCAAGTTGGTGTCCCTCAAGGTCACAGATCCCAGAAGAAGGTGGAGGCACCCATCTTTGCTGTTCTCTTTGTCGCTCCCTGAGTGACATCTCCAGGAGTGGGAGGAAACCAGATGAATAGGCCCTGAAGGGAACCCCCAGCAAAAACTGCAGCAGCCCTAAAGAAAAGGGACCTGACCATTGAAAGAAAAACAGAAAGCAACAATAGCAGCATCAACAACAACAAAAAGTTCCCACAGAAACCCTGTTGAAGGATCAGGAACCTCAAAGACAGAAATTAGACAAACTCACAAAGATGAGAAAGAATCAACAAAAAAACACTGAAAACGTAAAAGGCCAGAGTGCCTCTTCTCCTTCAAATAATCGCAACACCTCTCCAGAAAGGGTGTAGAATTGGACAGAGGATGTGATGAACGAATTGACAGAAGTAGGCTTCAAAAGATGGGTAATAAAAACCTGCATTGTTTAACCCAATGCAAAGAAGCTAAGAACCTGATAAAAGGTTAGAGGAGCTGCTAACTAGAATAACAAGTTTAGAGAAGAACATCAATTACCTCATGGAGCTGAAAAACACAGCACAAGAATTTTGTGAAACATACACAAGTATCAATAGCTGAATCGCCCAAGCAGAAGAAAACGTATCAGAGTTTGAAGACCACATTGCCAACATAAGGCATGCAGACAAGTTTAGAGAAAAAGGAATGAAAAGGAATGAAACAAGCCTCCAAGAAATATGGGACTTCATAAAAAGACCAAACCTATGATTGATTGGAGTACCTGAAGGAGATGGGGAGAATGGAAACAAGCTGGAAAAACCATTTCAGGATATTATTAAGGGGAATTCCCCCAACCTAGCAAGACAGGCCAACATGCAAATTCAGGAAATACAGAGACCACTAAGATACTCCACAACAAAATCAACCTGAAGACACATAATCATCAGATCCTCCAAGGTCAAAATGAAGAAAAAAGGTGTTAAGGGCAGCCAGAGAAAAAGACTAGGTCACTTACAAAGAGAAGCCCATCAGACTAACAGTGGACCTCACAGTAGAAACTCTACAACCCAGAAGAGATTGGAGGCCAATATTTAACACTGTTAAATGAAAGAATTTTCAACACAGAATTTCATATCCAGTCAAACTAAGCTTCATAAGCAAAGGAAAAATAAAATCCTTTCCAGACAAGCAAATGGTGAGGAATTTCATTAACACCAGGTCTGCTTGGCAAGAGCTCCTGAAACAAGCACTAAATATGTAAAGGAAAAACCAGTACCAGCCACTGCAAAAACACACCAAAATATAAAGACCAATGATACTATGAAGAAACTGCATCAACTAGTGTTCAAAATAACCAGATAGCATCATAATGACAGGATCAAATTTACACATAACAATACTAACCCTAAGTGTAAATGGACTAAGTGCCCCAATTAAAAGACACCAACCGGCAAATGAATAAAGAGTCATGACTCATTGGTGTTCTGTATTCAGGAGACCCATCTCATGTGCAAAGACGCACATAGGCTCAGAGTAAAGGGATGGAGGAAAATTTACCAAGCAAATGGAAATCAAAAAAGCAAGGGTTGCAATCCTAGTCTCTGAGAAAACAGACTTAAACCAACAAAGGTCAAAAAAGACAAAGAAAGGCATTACACTATGGTATAAGGGAACAATTCAACAAGAAGAGCTAACTATTCTAAATATATATGCACCCAGGAGCACCCAGCTCATAAAGCAAGTTCTTGGAGACCTAGAAAGAGACTTAAACTCCCACACAGTAATAGTGGGAGACTTTAACACCTCACTATCAATATTAGTGGACCTAATAGACGTCTACAGTTATCTACAGAACTCTCCACCCCAAATCAACAGAATATACAAAATCAACCACACTGTTAGAAGTAAAACACCCCTCAGCAAATGCAAAAGAACTGAAATAATAACAAACAGCCTCTCAGACCACAGTGCAATTAAATTAGAACTCAGGATTAAGAAACTCACTCAAAACCACAAAATCACATGAAAATTGAACAACCTGCTCCTGAATGACTGCTTGTAAACAATGAAATTAAGGCAGAAATAAAGAAGTTCTTTGAAACCAATGAAAATAAAGAGACAACATACCAGAATCTTTGGGACACAGCTAAAGCATTATTAAGAGGGAAATTTATAGCAGTAAATGCCCACATCAGAAAGCTAGAAAGATCTCAAATCAACACCCTAACATAATAATTAAAAGAGGTAGAGAGGAAAGAGCAAACTAATCCAAAAGCTAGCAGAGAACAAGAAATAACTAAGATCAGAGAAGAACTGAAAGAGATAGAGACACAAAAAGCCCCTCCCCCCACCACCAAAAAAAAAAAAAAAAAAAAAAATCAATGAATCCAGGAGTTTTTTTTTTTTTTGAAAAAATTAACAAAATAGACTGCTAGCTAGACTAATACAGAAGAAAAGAGAGAAGAATTAAAAAGACACAATAAAAAATTATAAAGGGGATATCACCACTGACCCCACAGAAATACAAACTACCACCAGAGAATACTATAAACACCTCTATGCAAATAAGCTAGAAAATCTAGAAGAAATGGATAAATTCCTGGATACATACAGCCTCCCAAAACTAAAACAGGAAGAAGCTGAATTCCTGAATTGGCCAATAACAAGTTCTGAAATTGAGGCAGTAATTAATAGCCTACTAACCAAAAAAAGCCCAGGACCACATGGATTCACAGCCAAATTCTACCAGAGGTACTACAAAGAGGAGCTGGTACCATTCCTTCTGCAATTATTCCAAATGATAAAAAAGGAGGGACTCCTCCCCAACTCATTTTATGAAGCCAGCATCATTCTGATACCAAAACGAGGCAGACACAACAAAACACAAAAACTTCAGGCCAGTATCCCTGATGAACATTGATGTGAAAATCCTCAATAAAATCCTGGCAAACCGAATCCCACAGCACATCAAAAAACTTATCCACCATGATCAAGTTGGCTTCATCACTGGGATGCAAGGCTGGTTCAACACATGCAAATCAATAAATGCAATCCATCACATAAACAGAACCAAAGACAAAAACCACATGATTATCTCAGCAGATACAGAAAAGACCTTTGATAAAATTCAACATCCATTCATGTAAAAAAAAAAAAAAAAAAAAAAAAACTCTCAATAAACTAGGTATTTATGGAACATATCTGAAAATAATAAGAGCTATTTATGACAAACCCACAGCCAATGTCATATTCAATGGGCAAACCTGGGAGCCTTCCCTTTGAAAACCAATATAAGACAAGGATGTCTTCCCTCATCACTGCTATTCAACATAGTATTGGAATTTCTGACCAGGGCAATCAGGCAAGGGAAAGAAATAAAGTGTACTCAAATAGGAAGAGAGGAAGTCAAATTGTCTCTCTTTGCAGACAACATGATTGTATATTTAGAAAACTCTATTGCTTCAGCTCAAAAACTCTTTAAGCTGGTAAGCAACTTCAGCAAAGTCTCAGGAAACAAAATCAATGTGCAAATATTACAAGCATTCTTTTACACTAACAATAGGCAAGCAGAGATCCAAACCATGAATTCTCATTCACAATCGTTACAAAGAAAATAAAATACCTAGGAACACAGCTAACAAAAGAAGTGAAGGACCTCTTGAAGGAAAACTATAAACCGCTGCTAAGGAAAGAGAGGACACAAACAAATGGAAAAACATTCCATCCTCATGGCTAGGAAGAATCAGTATTTTGAAAATGGTCATACTGACCAAAGTGATTTACAGATTCAGTGCTATTCCCACCAAACTATTACTTACATTCTTTGCAGAATTAGAAAAAAAAGTACTTTAAATTTCATAGCCAAGACAATCCTAAGCAAAAAGAACAAAGCTGGAGTCATCATGCTACCTGTCTTCAAACTTTACTACAAGGCTACAGTAACCAAAACAGCATGGTACCAGTACCAAAACAGACATGGAACAGAACAGAGGCCCCAGAAATAACTCTATACATCTACAACTATCTGATCTTTGGCAAGCCTGACAATAAACAAGCAATGGGGAAAGGATTTCCTATTCAATAAATGTTGCTGGGAAAACTGGCTAGCCATATGTAGAAAACTGAAACTGGACCCCTTCCTTATACGATACAGAAAAATTAACTCAAGATGGATTAAAGACTTACATGTAAAACCCCAAACCATAAAAACTCTAGAAGAATATCTAGGCAATACCATTCAGGACATAGGCATGGGCCAAGACTTCATGACGAAAACGCCAAAAGCAATTGCAACAAAAGTCAAAATTGACAAATGGGATCTAATTAAACTAAACAGCTTCTGCACAGCAAAAGAAACTATCATCAGAGTGAACAGGCAACCTACAGAATGGGAGAAAAATTTTGCAATTTACCTATCTGGCAAAGGTCAAATACCCAGAATTTACAAGGAACTTAAACGAATTTACAAGAAAAAAACAACCCCATCAAAAAGTGGGCAAATGATATGAACAGACACTTCTCAAAAGATGACATTCATGTGCCCAATAAGCATATGACAAGAAGCTCAACATCACTAATTGTTAGAGAAATGCAAATCAAAACGACAATGAGATACCATCTCATGCCAGTCAAAATGGCGATTATTAAAAAGTCAAGAAACAACAGATGCTGGCAAGGCTGTGGATAAATAGGAATGCTTTTATGCTGTTGGTGGGAATGTAAATTAGTTCAACCATTGTGGAAGATCATATGGTGATTCCTCAAGGTTCTCAAACCAGAAATACAATTTGACCAAGCAGTCTCATTACTGAGTATATACCCAAAGGAATATAAATTATTCTACTATAAAGACACATGCACATGTATATTTATTGCAGCACTATTTACAATAGCAAAGTCATGGAACCAACCAATATGCCCATCAAAAACAGACTGGATAAAGAAAATGTGGCACATATATAGCATAGAATACTGCACAACTATAAAACAGAATGAGGTCATGTCCTTTCCAGGGACATGGATGAAGCTGGAAACCATCATCCTCAGCAAACTGACACAGGAACAGAATGCCAAACACTCCATATTCTCACTCATAAGAGGGAGTTGAACAATGAGAACATATGGACACAGGGAGGGAAACAAAACACACCAGGACCTGTTGGGGGGTTGGGAGTGAGGAAAGGGAACTTAGAGGACAGGACAATAGGTGGTGCAAACTACCATGGCACACATATACCTATGTAACAAACCTGCACAGTCTGTACATGTATTCCAGAACTTAAAGTAAAATAAAAAATAAAATAAAGAAAACTAACAAATTCTGGACTTAAATTCAACATTTGACCAGTTGGACCTAATAAATATCTACAGAATACTTCATCCTTCAGCCACACAATACACATTTTTTCTCAATCACACACAGAACATACCCCAAGACTGACCACAGGCCGGGCCATAAAACAAATGTTAATAAATTCAAAAATATTGAAATCAGACCAACTGTACCCTCAGACCACAGTGGAATAAAAACTGAAAGCAACAACAAGAAGATCTCCCAAAACCGCATAATTACATGAAAATTAAACAACTTGCACCTGAGTAACTTTTGTGTAAACAATAAAATTGAGGCAAAAAAAAAAAAAATCTTTGAAATAAATAAAGAGACACAACATTCCAAAATCACCAGGATGCAGCAAAAGCCGTGTTAAGAGGCAATTTTATAGCTCTTAACATCTACATCAAGAAGTTAGAAAGATTCCAAATTACCAATTTAACATCACATGTGGAGAACCTAGTGAACAATTAACCCAAAGCTAGAAGAAATAACTAAAATCAGAACAAAACTGAATGTAACTGACACTCAAAAATACATACAAAAGTCGACTGAACAAAAATTGGTTTCTTGAAAGAGTAAACAAAACTGATAGATCACTACCTAAATTAACAAAAACAAGGAGAAAAGATCCAAATAAGAACAATCAGAAAAGACAAAAATAGCATTACAACTCCTCCCACAGAAATACAGAAATCTCCAGAGACTATTATGAAGACCTCTATGTGCACAAACTAGAAAATCTATAAAATTATAAATTCCTGGAAACACATTACCTCTCAAGATAGAATCAAGAAGAAATTAAGGCTGGGCATGGTGGCTCACTCCCATAATTCCAGCACTTTATGAAGCTGAGGTGGGTGAATTGCTTGAGCTCAGGAGTTCAAGACCAGACTGGGCAATATGGCAAAACCCTGTCTCTACAAAAAACACAAAAATTAGCCAGGCATGGTATTTCATGCCTATAGTCCCAGATACTTGGGAGACTGAGGTGGAAGGATCACTTGAGTCTGGGAAGTCAAAATTTCAGTGAACTGTGATCACACCACTACACTCCAGTCTGGGTGACAGGATGAGACACTGTCTCAGAAAAAAAAAAAAAGAAGAAAAGAAAAGAAAAAGAATAAGAAATTGAAATCCTGAACAGATTGAAATCAAGTTCTGAAATTGAATTAGTAATAAAAAACCTACCAGTCAAAAAAAAAAAAAAAAAAAGCCCCAGACCAGATGGATCCACAGCTGAATTCTACTAGATGTAGAAAGAAAAACTGGTGCAAATTCCCCTGAAAGTATTCCAAAAAAAAATCAAGGAGGAGCAACTCCTCCTTAACTCATTCTACAAAACCAGCATTATCCTGATACCAAAACCCGGCAAAGACATGATGATAAAAGGAAACTACAGGCCAATATCTCTGGTGAACTAGATGCAAAATTCCTGAACAAAATACTAGCAAACCTAATTCAACAGCACATCAAAAAGTTAATCCACCATGATTAAGTAGGCCTCAATCCTGGGATGCAAGGTTGGTTCAACATATGCTAACAAATAAATGTGATTCACCACATAAACAGAGTTAAAAACAAAAATTCATATAATTATCTAAATAGATGTGAAAAAATTTTCAATAAAATTCTACATCCTATAATGATAAAAATGCTTAACAAACTAGGCATCAAAGGAACATAGCTAAAAAATAATAAGAGCCATCTATGACAGACCCATCGATATCATACTGAAGAGGTAAAAGCTGGACGCATTCTCTTTGAGAACTATAACAAGATAAAGATGCTCACTCTCACTACTTTTTATTTAACAATGTACTGGAAGTCCTAGCCAGAGCAATCAGGTAAGGGAAAGAAATAAAAAGACAGCCCAATAGGAAAAGAAGTTAAACTATCTCTCTTCACTGATATGATTCTATACCTAGAAACTTCTAAAGAATGTGATAGGTTCCTGGCACTGATAAGTGACTTCAGTAAAGTTTCAGAACACAAAATCAATGTGCAAAAATTAGTAGCATTTCTATACATCAATAACATTCAGGCTGAGAACCAAATCAAGAAGACAGTCTTATTTAAAATAGGCACAAAAAGAATATACCTAGGAATACATCTAACCAAGGAGGTAAAAGACCTCTACGAAGAGAACTACAAAACACTGCTGAAAGAAATCATAGATGACACAGACAAATGGAAAAATACCCCATGTTTATGTATTGGAATAATTGGCCTTACTACTCAAAGCAAACTACAGATTCAACACTATTTCTATCAAACTACCAATGTCATGTTTTACAGAATTAGAAAACACTGTTCTAAAATTTATATAGAACCAAAAAAGAGGTTGAATAGCCAAAGTAATTATATGGAAAAAGAACAAAGTCAGAGACATCGCATTATCCTGATTCAAACCATACTACCAGGTAACGTTAACCCAAACAGCATGGTACTGGTATAAAAACAGACACAGACCAATGGAACAGAATAGAGAACCCAGAAAAAAAAAAAAAAAAAAAAAAAGCTGTACACCTGTAACTATCTGATCTTTAACAAAGTTGACATAAATGGGCAATGGGGAAAGGACTCTCTATTCAATAAATGATGCTGAGAAAGCTGACTAGTCATATGCAGAAGAATGAAACTATACCTCTACCTTTCACCACATACAACAATTAATTCAAGATAGATTAAAGATTTAAATATAAGACCCCTAACTATAAGAATCCTAGAAGAAAACCTAGAAAATGCCATTATAGATGTTGGCATTGGGAAAGAATGCATGGCTAAGTCTTCGAAAGCAATTGTAAGAAAAATGAAAGCTGACAAGTGTCTCCTAATTAAATTTAAGAGCTTCCACACAGCAAAATAAACTATCAGAGTAAACAGGCAACCTACAGAATGGGAGAAAAAATTGGTAAATTATGCATCCAACAAAAGACTAATATCCACAATCTATAAGGAATGTAAACAATTCAACAAGCAAAAACAAAACAAATAACCCTTTTAAAAAGTGGGCAAAAGGCACAGACACTTCTCAACAGATGAAATACAAGTAACCAACAAACAAATGAAAAATGCTTAACAGTACTTAGTATCAGGGAAATGCAAATTAGAACCACAATAAGAAACCATCTCACATCAGTCAGAATGGATATCATTAAAAAGTCACAAGATAACAGATGCTGGTAAGGCTGTGGAGAAAAGGAGACAGTTACATACTGTTGGTGGGAATGTAAATTAGTTCAGTCACTGTGGAAATCAGTTTGGAGATTTCTCAAAGAACTTAAAACTACCATTTGACATCCAATCCCATTACTGAGTATATGCCCCAAAGAAAATAAATCATTCTACCAAATACACACAAGAACTCCTATGTTCATTGCAGCACTATTCATAATAGCAAAGACATGGAATCAACCGAGGTGCCCATCAGTGGTGGATTGGATAAAGAAACTATGGTACATAAACACCAAGAAATACTATGCAGCTGTAAAAAAAAAAGAACAAAATCATGTTCTTTGCAGCAACATGGATGCAGCTGGGGGCCATTATCCTAAGCAACAGGAAACCAAATACCACATGTTCTCATTTATAAGTAAGAGCTAAATATTGGGCACTCATGGACATAAAGATGGCAACAATAGACACTGGGGTCTACTGGAAGGAAGAGTAGAATGGGCTGAAAAATTAACTGTTGGGTACTATGCTCACTTCCTCAGTGATGGGTTCAATCATACCCCAAATGTCAGCATCACTCAATACACCCATGTAACAAACCTGTATATATATCCCCTGAATCTAAAATAAGTCAAAACTATTTCAAAATTAAAAGAAAAATAAAAACTAAATTTAAAAAGAGCAACAAATATGAAGTAAAATAAACACAGCCATAAGTAATTGGCTCATATGATATTTGGAATGACCAAAACTCATAATATCTAGCAGTATTCAAACACTGTTCCTTTCTAAGGAGTTACATCTCAATGAGTAACTAAATTGGCACCAACTATAAGTGGCCTTATAACTTGGAAGGTGACTAGGGAATTCTAAAATGATTGGGCATAAAAGTTGCACTTACATCATCAGGGCTAATTGAAACTTTTATGAATGGTTGATAGAAATACTAAGACAAATAGAAGTAGAGAGAGAGTAGATGAGTGGGTGACATTCGTGAATTTGTTTTGTAAGAGTCCTGAGGATGAAAAGGTGATGAGAAAACCCAGTGTTCAGAGTTGCTTTGTATCCTGAATGACTTTCTAGTTCCCAAACCATGTTCTAGTCTCCTTTGATTGTTGCTCGGTTCCCTTGGGTGTGATCATCTGAGAGACATTTCTATATTTGTTACTTCCACATGCATTCTAATGAAAATCCCTCTAGCATTTTAGGTATAGCAATTATTTCTGTTCCTTGAACTAAAGGAATCCAACACACACACACAGACATACACAAACACACACTCACATACATATGCACACATTCAGATATACTCACCCACTTTCACAACAAGCCTCATTTTCTAGTCCAAAGAACGAGAAGTAGAAGATTTTTAAGTAGCACATTAGAAGACAGAAGAACAATTTTTTAAATAAAAGTGTTTGAAGTCCAGTCACTCAACATTTTTCATTAGGGTTCATTAAATGTAAAGAATATACTTTAGGTTTCCCTATTTTATAACACAGTTAAAATTTATAATTTTTTTTATCACCAAAAGAAATTTAATTATGGTTACTAATATGGTTACAAAGTAAGGGGAGTGTATATAAAGCTTCAACTTGACTGCCATTGAACAATCATAAAATTAAGAACACTTCAGGCTGGGCATGGTGGTTCACACCTCTAATCCCAGCATTTTGGGATGCTGAGGCGGCAGGATCACTGGAGCCTAGGAGTTCAAGACCAGCCTGGCCAACATGATGAAACCCTATCTCCATAAAAAATACAAAAATTAGCCGGGCATGGTGGCACATGTCTGTAGCTCCAGATATTCAGGAGACTGAGGTGGAAGGATCATTTGAGCCCAGGAGGTTGAGGCTGCAGTGAGCCGTTAATATGGTTTGGCTCTGGGTCCCCACCCAAATGTCAACTTGTAGCTCCCATAATTCCCACGTGTTATGGAAGGGGCCTGGTGGGAAATAATTAAGTCATGGGGGTGGGTCTTTTCCATGCTGTTCTCGTAATAGTGAATAAGTCACATGAAATCTAATGGTTTTAAAAATGGGAATTTCCCTGCACAAGCTCTCTGCCTGCTGCCATCCATGTAAAATATGACTTACTCCTCTTTGCCTTCTGCTGTAATTGTAAGGCTTCTCCAGCCACATGGAAGTATAAGTCCATTAAAACTCTTTGTTTTTGAACCAAAGATCTGATCATCATTTATTGAGTCAGGTTCCCCCCCCACCCCGCCTCCATTAAACTTTAAGTTCTAGGGTACATGTGCACAACATGCAGGTTTGTTACATATGTATACATGTGCCATGTTGGTGTGCTGCACCCATTAACTTGTCATTTACATTAGGTATATCTCCCAATACTATCCCGCCTCGCTCCCTCAAAACTTTCTTTTGTAAATTGCCCAGTCTCAGGTATGTCTTTATCAGCAGTGTAATAATAATAATAATAATAATAATAATAATAATAATAATACAGTAAATTGGTACCAGAAATGGGTTGCTGCTGATAAAATACCCAAAAATGTGAAAGCAGCTTTGGAACGGGGTAACAGACAAACATTGGAACAGTTTGGAGGACTCAGAAGAAAAAAGATGTGGGAAAGTTTGGAACTTCCTAGAAACTTGTTAAATGGCTATAACCAAATTGCTAATAATAATATGAACAACGAAATCCAGGCTGAGGGTCTCAGATGGATATAAGGAACTTGGTCTCAGATGGATATAAGGAACTTCTTGGGAACTTGAGTAAAGGTAACTCTTGTTATGTTTTAGCAAAAGAGACTGGCAGCATTTTTCCTTGCCCTAAAAATTTGTGGAACTTTAAACGAGAGAGATAATTTAGGGTATCTGGTAGAAAAGATTTCTAAAAAGCAAAGCATTCACGATGTGACTTGGGTGCTGTTAAAGGCATTCCATTTTATAAGGGAACCGGAACATAAAAGTTTAGAAAATTTGCAGGCTAACAATGCAATAAAAAAGAAAAACCCATTTTCTAAGGAGAAATTGGCTGTAGAAATTTGCATAAGTAAAAAGGAACCAAATGTTAATCCCAAAAGAATTGGGAAAATGTCTCCAGGGCGTATCAGAAGTCTTCACAGCAGCCCCTCCCATCACAGTCCCAGAGGGCTAGGACAAAGGAAGTAGTTTTATGGGCCAGACCCAGGGTCCTGTGCTGTGTGCAGCCTAGGGACTTGGTGCCCTGTGTCCCAGCCACTGCAGCTGTGGCTGAAAGGGGCCAATGTACAGCTCAGGCCATGGCTTCAAAGGGTGCAAGCCTCAAGACTTGGCAGCTTTCACATGGTATTAAGCCTGTGAGTGCACAGAAGTCAAGAATTGGAGTTTGGGAACCTCTGCCTAGATTTCAGAGGATGTATGGAAATGCCTGGATGTCCAAGCAGAAGTTTGCTGCATGGGCTAGGTTCACATGGAAAACCTCTACTAGAGCAGTGCAGAAGGAAAATGTAGGGTAAGAGTCCCCACACAGAATCCCTACTAGGGCACTGCCTAGTGAAGTTGTGAAAAGAGGACCACCCTCCTCCAAACCACAGAATGGTAGATCCACCTATAGCTTATATCACGTGCTCATGTGCTTGGAAAATCCACAGAAATTCAACACCAGCCCATAAAAGCCATCCAGAGGGAGGCTATACCCTCCAAATCCACAGAGACAGAGCTGCCCAAGGCCCTGGGAGTCCACCTTTTACATTAGTGTGACTTGGATGTGAGACATGAAGTCAAAAGAGATCATTTTAAAGCCTTAAAATTTAACTGCCCTGCTGGATTTCAAACTTGCATAGGGCCTGTAGCCCCTCTGTTTTGGCCAGTTCCTCCCATTTGGAATAGCTGTATTTACCCCATGCCTATACGCCCACTGTATCTAGGAAGTAACTTACTTGCTTTTAATTTTACAGGCTCATAGACAAAAAGGACTTGCCTTCTTTCAAATAAAACTCTGGACTGTGAATTTTTAAGTTAATGCTAAATAAGTTAAAACTTTGGGGTACTGTTGGGAAGGCATAAGGATTTAAAATGTAAAGACATGAAATTTGGGAGTGGCCAGGGGCAGAATATGGTTTGGCTCTGTGCTCTCACCCAAATCTCATCTTGTAGCTCCCACAATTCCCACCTGTTGTGGGAGGGTCTCAGTGGGAAATAATTGAATTAAGGAGCAGGGTGGCAGGTCTTTCCTGTGCTGTTCTCATAATAGTGAATTAGTCTAACAAAATCTAATGGTTTAAAAAAATGGGAGTTTCCCTGCACAAGCTCTCTCTTTACTTGCTGCCATCCATGTAAAACATGACTTGTGCCCTCCGCCATAATTATAAGGCTTCCCCAGCCATGTGGAACTGCAAGTTTATTAAACCTCTTTCTTTTGTAAATTGCCCAGTCTTGGCTATGTCTTTATCAGCAGCATAAAAACAAACTAATACAGCCATGATCGTGCTATTGCACACTAGCCTGGTGACAGAGCAAGACCCTGTCTCAAAAAAGAAAAACAAACAAAAAAATAACTTCAGTATTTAATAAGCATCACTTATAATTTTCAGGAGAATTTTTTCCCTAATATTTGCCAGAAAAAAAAGGTTTTAATGTATGCCTTTGGAACTTACTTCATAATATCATTTTTAATTTTTCCTGATCACCTATGTTGTTGTCCAGTGAACCTTATTTATATCTTGGCTCTCTCAATGAGATTTTAAGTTCCCTGGGCAGGAACTAATATACATTTGCATCATTCTTCTTGATGAGAAAATACAGAAATATTTACTTTTTAATATTCATTTACAAAGATGTAAACAAGAAAAACCTTTATATTATTTTAAATCACAAAATCCTGAAATAAACCTCAGCTCAAATATAACAGGACACTTTTTAATCATTAGATTAAGCTTTTCCATTGTCAGCGACATGAGGATGAGATTGGGAAATAGAATATCATTAAGTCAATGATTTAGATGAAGGATAATAATTTGCTTTTGAAGTGCAGAGCACATTTCATTCACGAAGAAGATGAGTAACTAGATTTATTTTCTTTCCCCATAAATTAGTAGAATTCAAGGGCATAGTAATTATGAGTGGCCTGATTGCTTTCCATGTTTGCAGCCTTTTCAGAGTTACTTACAGCATTTAATCTAGCATTTAAACAAGTTCCCCAATTTGGGCTTCAATGATGCTTTCTATGCTTTGAAAATACAAGTTTAAGTTTAGCACAATTGAGCTAAACTTAATTATACATAAACATTTGGTCCCCAGTATCAACTAGATGCTTTGGTTATGTGTAGTTTTATGCTGGGCTTGAGTGGTTAATGAATGGCATCTTTTATTTCTTCTTTTTTTAAGATGGAGTCTTACTCTTTCACCCTCCCAGGTTCAAGCAATTCTCATGCCTCAGCATCCCAAGTAGCTGGGCCTACAGGCACACACCACCATACCCAGCTAATTTTTGTCTTTTTAGTAGAGATGGGTTTCACCATGTTGGCCAGGCTGGTCTCGAACTCCTGACCTCAAGTGATATGCCCCAAAGTGCTGGGATTACAGGTGTGAGCCACCATGTCCAGTCTAAAGAATGTAGCCTTTTGAGATAGGATCCTTTACTTCATTAGGATAATTATTGAATAAAATTAGAATTCTAAAACCAAAAAGATAACTTATCTTGTAATCCAAAAACATTTTTCCAAAAGTAATCGGAACATCTTTAAATTTTGAATTGAAGTCACATTCCTCCCAATGATTTTCCAAGGGGAGTTAGATGCTTAAAAGCTATCTGTGAGCTTCAGGCACAATTTTTCTACTGATTATGTCACCAAAACTTCACCTTACATAGCCAAAAATTGTAAGAGTTTTTGGATGTTTGGTTCTCTGGAGCAGTCAGGTGGTTTTATAGAACATATCTGCAAAAGTGGCACTAGTTGAGGTTTACCCACAAAGGGAGGTAATCCTCCCTTGGTGTTCTTGTTTCTCAAATTATTTCTTAGCTTCTCTGAAAAATAAAGAGAAAATACATAATATTTTGTTGCTTTTGCTTTCAATTTCCTTTTCAGTTTCCACTGCACTTCTTTGAATCTTACATTACTTGCACACATACCACACACTATGAAAAAATAATTACTAATACAGAAACTATTGTTTTACTAAAACAAGGCTTCATGACATGTACATTTCTTTTTATTTTCTTTCTCTCCTCCCAAATACATTATACATAATTGATTTTTTTAGAAACACTGTTTTTCCCGTTGAAGTCCAGTGTAGTAATTTTCAGATAGCTCTGAAATCTGCTGATCTCAGTTAACTTCTCATGCCAGTGAAGGTCATGACTGACATAAATTTACAGATGAAGACCAAAACTTGAACAAAAAATATTTCAAGAGAATCTATTGTTTTAACCACACTGAAAACAAACGTAAAATTTATATATTCCCATCTTTTAATGCAATTTTTGTCTCCAATGAAACTAACACAAATTTGTACCTCCCAATGTAGGAGAAAGGGTTGTAAGATGCAGTAAATGTCAAACAGGGGAATTGAAAGACAACTGACAATACTGTACCTATAGCTGGAGATCTCAGAAATTTTAAAAAGTATCAGAACATCGTTATCCAAAGTAGATGACACACTATGAGGGGCAAAAAACTAACAATTCCTTGTTTCATACAATAGGAACGAAGTTTACCAGTGTAATCTTCGTAAGACCCAATTTTGTACTTAACCTAAACAACAACAAAAAAAAAAGCATAGGGAGATGGCTTGAAGGAAAACTTACAAAGACTCCCAATATTTACCCAAAACAGTGCCAATAGAGTGGAGGATAGAAACTCTGTAAATATAGCTGCTCATATCTTTGCCTGAGGTGAACTAAAGGGTAAATGAATTCCCTCACAGTTAATACTTTGCCATGGGAGAATGTCAGTTTAAATACTCCCTAGCCTAAAACACAATCCTGACCTGGAAACAACAGGGACTTTCATTAACGTTAGGCTGAAGAACATAGTTTACTCATTGAAATGCAAGTAATAATTTTTAAAAATCATGATGCCTCTTCACATATTAATTTTCTTTAAAAAAAGAAAAGACGACAACAAATGGCAATTGACAGAGGATTACTTGTTTAGCAACACTACCTTCAGTATATCCCTACACATCGGGACTAGGCACTTGGCACAGAAAAATTAAACCAATTATTTAAAGAATAATTAACTTTAAAGATATTTCTAGAACATAGAAAAAGAAGTAAAACTTTAAATTTTGTTTGTATAAAATTAGCAAAGCATTAATATAAGCCCACAGAAAGACAACTATAAGGAAATCTCATCTATACACTTCAATGTAAAAATTTTAAATGGGCCGGGCATGATGGCTCACACCTGTAATCCCAGCACTTTGGGAGGCTGAGGTGGGGGTATCACAAGGTCAGGAGTTTGAGATCAGTCTGGCCAACATAGTGAAACCCTGTCTCTACTAAAAAATACAAAAAATTAGCTGGGCGTGGTGGCAGGCACCTGTAATCCCAGCTACTCAGGAGGCTGAGGCAGGAGAATTGCGTGAAACCAGGAGGCGGAGGTTGCAGTTTAGCCGAGATCATGCCATTGCACTCCAGCCCAGGTGACAGTGCGAGACTCTGTCTCAAAAAACAAAACAAAACAAACAAAAAATTAAATGAAATACTGACAAACAGAATCCAAAAGAACATTAAAAGATGAGTGCACCATGATCAACAACATAAAATTCACACCAGGAAAGCAAAGACAGCCCAGTATTAGAAGCTATATTGTGTAATTTGTCATATTGATACACTTAAAAGTCAAACCATAAATGTACTATCAAAATACTAAAAATATATTTGATAGAGTTTTTAAAATATTCAAGAAAGAAACATTGTAAAAAGATATCTTTTAAACATAAATATACATATATCCTCAAAACAAGGATTATATCTTCTGATGAAGCTTTAGTAGTACCCAAATTAAAATTCAGAGAGAAGAATTTTTTTGCATCCTATTACTACTGTTATATAACATTCTTCTAGATAAAATATGGAAGAATATATAATCAGTATTAATATGAGTAATCTTGGGAAGGGAGTGCTGTGAAATACAAGAGACAAAAAGGAGAAAAAATTACCAAACTAAAAGGAAAATTTTAAAAATTACAAAGATGATGAATGTAATTACATATGATCAATCAAACAATAATAAAATTAACAACAAAAGCACTGCACTGCTTGTACACTAGTACTTCTCAGACTATATTGATAAAACACCAATCCTTTTATTTTCAACTTATTATGGTTTTTTTTGTTTGTTTGTCTGTTTGTTTTTTTGAGACAGGGTCTCACTCTGTTGCCCAGGTTGGAGTGCAGTGGCATGATCATGGCTCACTATAGTCTTGACCTCCCTGGGCTCAAATGATCCTCCCACCTCAGCTTCCGGAGTAGCTGGGACCACATGTGTGCACCACCATACCTGATAATTTTTGTATTTTTTTTTTTTTTTTTTTTTATGGAGACAGGCTTTCACTATGTTGCCCAGGCTGTTTTTGAACTCCGGGACTCAAGCCATCTACTCATCTCGGCCACCCAAACTGCTGGGATTACAGGCATGAGCCACCATACCCAGCCAGGTAATTTTTTGAATATGATAAATATGAATTTGCAAAACCATCACAACTACAATAAGAGTCATAATCATGTAAAATTGCTCTGAAAGTTTATAAATATTTAATTCTCATTTTACTCTTATCTCATTTCAAACCAGTACCAGTACACAGACTATTTTACTCAAAAGAAAACTTGAAACAGTGCAAAGCTCTGTTTGTGGATAGGAAGGCTCAATTTCAAAATGATAGCAATTCTCCATAAGTGAATTTATAAATATTGTAAAATCACAAAAATATACCAAGAGGTTTTAGAACTATAAATATCCTAAAGTTTATATGAAAAAAATAAACTAATTTTGTCAAAAATAGCTCTAAAAATAAAAACTGATGAAGAAGAGTTAGACATAGCAGCAACTAACATATTTAGGGCTACAATAATTTAAAACAGTAAAATGATGACATATGAATAGATACAGATCAAGGGAACATAACCAAAATGTAGGCTCAAAATTATTTAGAAATTTAGTTTATTATAAATATAGCACTTCAAATAAGGGGATAAAGATTAGTTTATTTAATATAATGGTGTCGTGACAGCTACATAGCCACATTGAAGAAAAGAACATGGATTTATCATTTATTATAGAAAAATACATGTTCATGTCAAATGTTTTAGTGTAAAATATTAATCCACAAACTATATAAAATAAAATGGGAATTTTAGAAATTATCTCAGCGTGGGAAATATCCAACAAAAAGAACACAGAGTTGATTACATGAAAGTTAAGTTTTATTGCATTAAAATAAAAAGCACATTGTAAAAATAAGCATTTTACTCAGGTAAGATGTATATCACACACTGGAGGAAAATTTATGACTCACATCATTAAGGTTTTAATTATTCAGAGTATGAAAAACCAGCACTCTCAATGATTGCTAGTGGAAAATATAGCTTTATTTTGTTTCTCATCAACATTAATTAAAATATTCAAAATGTACATACTCTTTAAACCAGTACTCGCATCCTTAGAAATACTCTAGAGATAGAAACCCACATGATGAAAATAATATATAAATGATATTTGTTAAAAAAGTTTGATCATGAAAACATTGCAAAAATAAAATCCCCTTAGATGGAGGTTTAATTAAATAAATGATGGCACATCCATGAAATAGAATGCTATATAGGTATAAAAAAGAATGAGAACAAGATAGCTGAATAGAAGTTTTTAGGATCCAGCCCCTCACAAAGACATCAATTTAAACAACCGTTTGTATGCGAAATTACCTTTACAAGAACTAAGAAATACAAGTGAGAGATTATAGGACATGAGTGGAGCATAGAAATAAGAAAAGACACATTGAAATGGACAGGAAGGACAGTTTTACATTAATCATATAACTCCTCCTCTAAGCCCATGAAACACAATACAGAGAGAGATACTCTCCTGGAGAAAAAGAATAAAGTTTTCAATAACTTTGCTGCACATCCTAAATCCCAGCACCAGCCTGACCTCTGCAACCCTAGTCTTCAGGCCCATCCCAGCATCAAATGTGCCATAATGGCCCTGGGGTCCAGCATGGTTCCTAAAGTCCCAGATTCCAGGCCTGGCTCAGCACAATGGCAGCCCTTGCAGACTCAGGCTCCAGTCTGCCACTGTGCCAGGGCTGCTCTGACAGCTCCAGGACAGTCCCTGCAGATTAAGGCTCCAAGCTCACTGCAGTATCATGTTAATTCCTATAGATTCAAGGCACAGGCAAGCCCACAGACCCCACCAACCAGCACACTCAGAATCTCTGAAAGGACTTACTAGTGAAGGACTTTCCCGGCAGAAGATAGTCTATAAGGATTGGAAGAAGTGCCTACTTCTTCAAATTTACAGATACCAAAATAAGATCCAATGATTATAAATAATTAGAGAAACATATTACCAACAAATGAACAACAACAACAAAAAAGCAAAAGTAACTCACCTTAAATAAATGGAGATCAGTAAACTGCCTGACAAAAAATTCAAAATAATTATCTTTAAAAGGCTTAGCAAGGTACAAAAGAATACAGAGAGACTAGAAAAAGAATTTAGGAAAACAGTCCATGAACAAAACAAGTTTAACAAAGTGAGAGAGAGGAAAAAAAAAAAAAAAAAAAAAAAAAAAAAAAAAGAAAAGGCCCAAACAAAAATCCTTTTTTTTTTTTTTTTTTTGAAATGGAGTCTCACTCTCTCTCACCCAGTCTGGAGTAGAGTGGTGTGATCTCAGCTCACTGGAACCTCTGCTTCCTGAGTTCAAGAAACTCTTTTGCCTTAGCCTCTGGAGTAGCTGGGATTATAGGCACGCACCACTGTGCCCAGCTAATTTTTGTATTTTTAGTAGAGACAGAGTATTGTCACGATGGCCAGCCTGGTCTTGAACTCCTGACCCCAGGTGATCTGCCCACCTTGGCTTCCCAAGTGCTGGGATTACAGGTGTGAGCCACTGTGCCCAGTCTCCAAACAGAAATTCTAATGTTGAAAAACACAATAAATGAACTGAAAATTTTCATAGAGAGCTTCAATAGTAAACTAAATCAGAAGAAGGCAGCAGCAAGTTCAAAGAATTGGGTCATTTGAATTACCCAATTAGAGAAACAAATAGAAAATAATAAAAAAAAGAATGAAGAAAGCATAGAGGTTTACAGGACATCATCAAGCAAGTCAATAGGTGCATTATGGGAGTCCTTGAAGTAGCAGAGAAAAAGAAAGGGAACTAAAACTTATTTTTAAAATAATGACACAAGACTTCCCAAATTTGAGGAGGGAAATGAACATTCTGATCCACGAATGTCAAAGAACTCCAAATAAATTAAACATAAAGAGATCCTCACCAACACACTATATTCAAATGCTCAATAATCAAAGACAAAGAGAATTCTAAAAGCAGCAAGAGAAAAGCAATCTATCACATACAAGGTAAACTCCATAAGGCTATAAGAAATATTCTCAGCAGCAATATTGCAGACTAGCTTAGAATGGGCTAATATATTCAAATGACTAAAGAAAAAACCTGCAACCAAGCATACTATACCAGGCAAGCCTGTCCTTCAAAAATAAAAGAGTGAAAGGCTTTCCAAAATAATCAAAATATGAGGAAATTTGTCACCACCAGTCTTGCTCTACAAGAAATGCTAAAAGGATTTTTAAGTTAAAACTGAAAGATGCTAAATAACATTTAGAAAACATATGAAAGTAGAAAACTCACTGCAAAGGTAAAAAAAGTCTAATTTAGGATATTCTGAAACTGTAATGGTGATACATAAGTCACTTGAACCTAGTGTAAAATTCAAAAGACAAAAGTAATAAAAATAACTATAGCTAAAAATAATTTATTAAAAGATACACAATATAAAAGCTTTAAATTATGACATCTATAAAATAAAATGTGAGGGAGAGAGAAGTTAAATCATAGAGTTTTTGTATGTGGTTGAAGTAAGTACCTGTTATATTAAAATAGACTATTATAACTATAAGATGTTTTATGTAAGCCTTGTGATAACCACAAAGAAAAAAAAACTGTAGTAGACACATGAATGACGAAGAGAAAGGGATCAAAGCATACCACTACAAACAAAACATCAAATTCCAAAAGACAACATGAGAGAAAAATAGAAATAAAGGACCTACAAAAAAATGTTGTTTAATGGCAATAGAAAGTGTTTACCTATCAAAAATTGCTTTAATTTAAATGTAAATGAGTTTAATTATCTAATCATTAGACACATTTAATTAATTAAAAAACAATATATTACTACATACTGTTTACAAGAAGCTCATTTTAACTTTAAGAACACACATAGGTTGAGAGAGAAAGGAAGAAAAAGGTATTTCATGCAAATAATAACTGAGAGAACAAGGGTGGTAATTAACCATGTTATGTTGCCATAACAGAATACCTACACTGGGCAATTTATACTGAACAGAAATGTATTGGTTCACAGTTCTGGAGGCTGAGAAGTCCAATATCAAGATGCTGGAATCTGGCAATGGCCTTCTTGTACCATAACATGTTGGAAGGCATCACATGATGGAGGGGGCAAGAGAGAGTGAGAGAGAGACAAACTTGCCCTTTTATGCTGGCACCAATCACACCCATAAGGATGGAGGTCTTACCAACTAACCACCCCTTAAAGGACCCATCTCTTAATACTGTTAAAATGGTAATGAAATTTCAACATGAGTTTGGGAGGGTACAAACATTCAAATAAAAATTTCTGACTCTCCAAAATTCATGTCCTTATTACATAAAAATATTAATATTTGTTCCATCTCAGTAGCCCCCAAAGTCTTAAATTCTTCCAGCACCAACTCATAAGTCCAAAGCCCACAGTTTCATGTAAATCAGGTATGGGTAAGATGCAAGGCATGATTCATCCTGAGGCAAATTTTCCTCTAGCTGTGGGCTTGTGAAATTAAACAAGTTATCTATTTCCAGAGTGCAATGGTGGAGCAGCCAAAGAATAGATAGCCCCATTATAAAATGGTGAGAAGAAAAGAATAGCAGGTCTTAAGTAAGTCCAAAGCACAACAGGCAATATTTTCAGCAGGCAATATTAAATTTTAAGATTCATAATCTTTCACTTCATGCATCACCTCCTGGACATACTGGAGTGGAGGTTGGACCCCCAAGGACTCAGACCGCCCTGCCTGTATGGTTTTGTTGGGCTTGACTCATGCAGCAATTCTCATGGGTTGGAATTTTGTGCCTACAGCTCTCCCAGGCTAGAACTGAACACTAGTAGCTCTACAGTTCTGGAGTCTCAGGGGAGGTCCCACTCCCATGGGTCCACTAGACATTACTCTAGTAGGGATTCTCTGTGGTGGATTTGATCCTGTAGTTCCCCTGGACATTATCCTAGTGGTGGTTCTCTGCAGTGGCTCTGCCCCTGCAATAAGCCTCTGCCTGGGCTTCCAGTCTATCCACTACATTATTTGAAATTTAGGTAAAGGAAGTCATGCCTCCACAGTTCTTGCATTCTGCATTAATGTATAATTTGCACCAGCACATGGATGCTGACAAGGTTTGTGACTTGTACTTTCTGGAGCTCTGGGTCAAGTTTTACCTGGGCCATCTTGGGCCATGGCTAAGGTGGCGGAGGAGTACTGCACAATAAATAGTGGAGAGACACTTGAGAGCAACAAATATGGAGGTCTGGTTGGTACTCTATTGACGTATTTCTTTCTGTAAGGCCTTGACATTTTGGACCTCTGATAGGTAATTTCCACAGTACCTTTGGGGACATTTTCCCATTGTCCTGATGAATAGCCCTTGGCTTCATTCTAATCATACTAATCTTATTAAATAGTTACTGGGCCACACCCTTGGTTTTCTCTCCTAAAAATATTTTCTCATTCCCTACCACATGGTCAGGCTGAAAGTCCTTCAAATCTACATTATATTGTTCTTTTAATTATGAATTCCATAGTTGAATCATTTGTTCTCACATTTTACCACATGTGGTTAAAAGAAGCCATGCAGCACTCTGAATGCTCTCCTGCTTAGATGCTTTTTTTATGTCAGGTATCCTAGTTCCTTTTTCTTAAACTCTGCTTTTCACAAAGCTCTTTGGCATGGACACAATTCAGCCAAGTTATTTGACACTTTTTACCTAGGCTGTTCTTTCCTCAAGTTTCCAATACCTTATTCCTAAATTCTGACTGAGACCTCACCAGAATGGCTCTTGCTGTATATATTTCCAGCAGCATTCTTATCCAAACCACTTAAGTAATCTCTAAGAAATCTTAGACTTTTCCTACAACTCTCCTCTTGTGAGCCCTCACGAGAATTTACCTTCAGTGTAGATTAAGTTCATGTTTCTTTGTTGATTTTCTGTTGGGATGATCTGCCCAACTCTGAAAGTGGGGTGTTGAATCTCCAGCTATTATTGTATTAGGATCTTTTATTTCATTAGGATCTATCTCTCTTTAGCTCTAATATTTGTTTTATATATCGGGGTGCTTCAGTGTTGGGTACATATATATTTACAAGGGTTATATCCTCTTGTTGAATTGACCCCTTCATTATGTATAGACCTTCTTTTCCTTTTTAATACTTTTTGACTTGAAATCTATTTTGTCTGCTATAAGTATAGCTGCTCCTGCTCTTTTTTGTTGCTATTTGCATGAAAAATATTTTTTTCCATCTCTTTATTTTCAATCTATGAGTGTCTTTATAGGTAAAGAGTGTTTCTTGTAGAAAACAGATTGTTGGGTCTTTTTAAAAAAATAATTCATTCAGGCATTGTATATCTTTTGACTGGAGAATTTAGTTCATTTACATTCAATGTTATTATTGATATGTAAGGACTTACTTCTGCCATTTGTTTTCTGCTTGTTTTGTGATCTTCTCTTCCTTCTTTCCTTCCTTCCTTTAGTGAAGGCAATTTTGTTTGGTGGTATGCTTTAATTTCCTGCTCTTTAATTTTTGTGTAACTGTTTTTTGTATTTTTTTTTTTTTTTTTTTTTTTTGAGACAGAGTCTGGCTCTGTCGCCCAGGCTGGAGTACAGTGGCCGGATCTCAGCTCACTGCAAGCTCCGCCTCCCGGGTTTACGCCATTCTCCTGCCTCAGCCTCCCGAGTAGCTGGGACTACAGGCGCCCGCCACTTCGCCCGGCTAGGTTTTTGTATTTTTTAGTAGAGACGGGGTTTCACCGTGTTAGCCAGGATGGTCTCGATCTCCTGACCTAGTGATCCACCCGTCTCGTCCTCCCAAAGTGCTGGGATTACAGGCTTGAGCCACCGCGCCTGGCCTGTTGTATGTTTTTCAATTTGAGTTTACCTTGAAACTTGCAAATACTCTCTCATAACCCATTATTTTATGCTAATGACAACACTGATTGCATAAACAAGCAAAATGAAAACTAATAAAAATTCTATACTTTAGCTTCATCTCCCTGCTTTTTAACTTTTTGTTTCCATTTATCTTATTGTTCTATGTCTTGAAACATTGTAGTTACTATTTTTGATCAGTTCATCTTTTAGTCTTTCTATTCAAAATGAGTAGTTTACAAACCATAATTAGTGTTATAATATTGTGTTCTGTGTCCTTACTATTACCAGTGAGTTTTATTCCTTCAGATGATTTTTAATTGTTCATTAACATCCTTTCCTTTCAGATTGAAGAACTCCCTTTAGCATTTCTTGTAGGACAGGTCTGGTGTTAATGAAATTCATCAGCTTTTGTTTGTCTGGGAAAATCTTTATTTCTCCTTCATGTTTGAAGAATATTTTTTGCTGGAAATACCTAGGATACAAGTTTTTTTTCCTTCAGCACTTTAAAGATTTTATACCATTCTCTCCTGGCCTGTAAGGTTTCCACTTAAGTCTGCTGTCAGATATATTGAAGCACCATTATGTTATTTGTTTCTTTTCTCTTGCTGTTTTGAGAATTATTTATCCTTAACCTTTGGGAGTTTGACTATTAAATGCTTTGAGGTAGTCTTCTTTGGGTTAAATCTGCTTGGTACTTTATAATCTTCTTGTACTTGGATACTGATATTGTCTCCAGGTTTAGGAAGCTCTCTTATGATCCCTTTGAATGAATTTTCTACCCCATCTCTCTCTCTATCTCTGCTTTAAGACCAATAAGTCAGGCCGGGCGTGGTGGCTCAAGCCTGTAATCCCAGCACTTTGGGAGGCTGAGATGGGCGGATCACAAGGTCAGGAGATCGAGACCATCCTGGCTAACACGGTGAAACCCCGTCTCTACTAAAAATATAAAAACTAGCCGGGTGAGGTGGCAGGTGCCTGTAGTCCCAGCTACTCGGGAGGCTGAGGCAGGAGAATGGCGTAAACCTGGGAGGCGGAGCTTGCAGTGAGCTGAGATCCGGCCACTGCACTCCAGCCCGGGGGACAGAGCGAGACTCCGCCTCAAAAAAAAAAAAAGACCAATAAGTCTTAGATTCTTAGATTTTCCCTTTTGAAGCTATTTTCTAGATCTTGTAGGCTTGCTTTACTCTTTTTGTCTCCTCTCTGTCTCTCCTCTATATATTTCAAATAGCCTGCCTTTAAGCTCACTACTTTTTTATTCTGTGTAATTAATTCTGCTGTTAAGAGAATCTGCTGCAATCTTCAGTGTTTCAGTTGCATTTTTCAACTCCAGAATCTTGCTTACTTTTATTTCATTCTTCTTTTGTTAAATTTATCTGCCAGGATTCTGAATTCCTTCTGTTATCTTGAATTTCACTGAGTTTCCTCAGAACAGCTATTTTTAATTCTGTCTGAAAAGTCATATATCACTGTCCCTCAAGATTGGTCCCTAAGGGACCATTTGGTGAGGTCATGTTTTACTGGATGTTCCTGATGCTTGTGTATGTGTGTTGGTGTCTGGGTACTGAAGAGTTATGTATTTATTGTCATCTCCATAATCTGGGCTTGTTTGTATCCATCCACCTTGGGAAGGTTTTCCAGGTATTCAAAGAAACTTGGGTGTTGTGATCCAAGTCTTTGGTCACTGCAGCCATATCTGCATTAGGAGGCACCCCAGCCCAGTAATGCTGTGGCTCTCAGACTTGTAGACATACTATCTTTGTACGCTTGGATAAGATCCAGAGAATTCCCTGGATTACCAGGCAGAGACTCTTGTTATCTTATTTTCTCCCAAAATAATAGAGTCTCTCTGTCTGTGCTAAGCTATTTGGAGCTGAGGGAGGGGTGACATAAGCACCCCTGTGGCCACTACCACTAGGACTGCTCTACATCAGACCAAAATCAAACACAGCACTAGGTCTTGCCCAAGGCCCATAATAACAACTCCCTGGTTACTGCCTTTATTTGCTCAAGGTCCTTGGACTCTACAATCAGCAGGTGCTGTAGCTAGTCAGAGTTGTGTCCTTCCCTTCAGGGTGGCAAGTTTCCCTAGCCCCAGCTGGGTCCAGAGATGCCATCCATTTGGGGGACAGGGCCTGGAGTTGGAAACCTTAGGAATCTATCTGGTGCTCTATTTTACTGTGGCTGAGCTGGAACCCAAGTCACAAGACAAAGTGCTTCCCAACTTTCTCTTTTATTTCCTCAGGCAGAAGAGTCTTTCACCATGGCCACCACCACCACAGGTCCATGGGGAGTACTGCCTGGCTATCAGCAATGTCCACTCAAAACCCAAGGACTCTTCAGTCAGCTTGCAGTGATTACCGACAGGCCTAGGACTCTTCCTTAAAAGCCCTGGGCTCCCTTCTGAGCCAGGACAGGTCTAGAAATATTTTCCAAGTGCCAAGACCTGGAATAGGGCACCCCAGGAACCTACTTAGTGTTCTACCCCACCGTGGCCAAGCTAGTACCTGAGCTGTAAGGCAAAGTCCCGTCTATTTTTTTCTCTCCTTGTCTCAAGCATAAGGAGTCTCTTATCATGGCCATCACAGCTGGGCATGTGCTGGGTCGTATCTGAGTCAGCATGACTCTGAGTCTCACTCAAGGCCTTTGTCAAATACTGCCTGAGTACTGCTGGTTTTTCAAGGCATAAGGGTTCTACAGCCAGCAGGGAATGAGTTTTTCCAGGACTGGGTCCTTCCCTTCAAGACAGCAGGTTCTCTTCTAGTCCAGAGTTTGTCTAGAAATATCACCCAGCAGCTAGGGCCTGGAACGAGTGTCTTAGGACTACGCCTAGTGTCCTATCCTGCTGTGGCTGAGCTGGTGTGCAAATTCCAAGATGAAGTCCTCTTTACTGCCCCTCTCCTCTTCTTAAGAGGAAGGAAGGCATGTAGAGCTGTGAAGTACCTCCCAGAGCTGTGAGGTACACTGCTTGGGGTTGGGAGAGAGGTGCCACAAGTATTTCCTTGGTCACCCTGACTGGTGTTTCACAAGGTCACATGCCACCCATGTCCACTGGCTCTAGGTCCAGCATAACACTAGGACTTGCCTAGGAATTGTGGTCCTTCTGGTCTAGCTTGCCTTTTACATTTATTTAGGACCCTAGAGCACTTTAGCCTGAAGAGACTAAACTTTTCAGAACTTAGGTTCCAACCGCTGGAAATGGCAATTTTTCTCTGGTTGTTCTAAATGCTCCCTCCATGGGTGCCAGGTGAGTTCTTCCCCATACTGCTTTCTGTTGTGACAAGGCAGCACTGAGTTTCAATACAAAGTCCTACAATAACTGAGCTCTCCCTCTCCCAAATACACAGAATCTCTCTCTGCAACATATGGTGCTGCTAGGGGATGGGGGAAGGGTGGTGTCAAAGACTGTCTTTCCTGCTCTCTTCAGTGCCTCATTTAGTTATATAAACTGAAAACCAGGTACTGATTGCTCATCAGATTTTGGATTCTTATAAAGGTACTTTTTTGTGTGGATATTTGTTCAGTTTGGTGTTCCTGTGGAAGGACAATCAGTGGAGACTTCTATTTGACCATCTTGCTCTGCCCCCAGAATTTACCTTTATGCTCCACTCATGAATGCCTAGGCTTTCTCCAGCATTCACTTCAAAATTATTTCAGCCACTACCCACTACCCAGTTCCAAAGCTACATTTGCATTTCTAGCTATTTGTAACATCCCTATTTCTCTAGTACCATTTTTCTGCCTTAATCCATTTTTTTGCTGCTCTACTAGAATACCACAGACAAGGTAATTTATAATGAACAGAAGTTTATTTCTCAGAGTTCTCACAGGCTTGGAAGTCCCACATCAAGGTGCCAGCATCTGGTGAGGGCCTTCTGCAGTCTTATAACATAGAGGAAAGAATTGCATTCTAGAAGGGCAAAGAGAGGGCAACAGATAAATCAAGAGATGCAAACCTACTCCTGCAATGATGACATTAGTTTATTCATAAGAGTGGAGCCTTCGTGACCTAAGCACCTCTTAAAAGGTTCTACCTCAATACTTTCAGAGTAGCAATTAAATTTCAAATTTTGGAGGGGACAAACATTTAAACCACAGCAGGTAGCTATACCTGTGTGAGACAAAACAGACTTTCAGTCAAAAACTCACAAGGAAGATTATATGAAAAAGGCTTCAATCCTTCAATAGGATATAGTAATGGTGAATATATTTGCACTCAACATCGGTGTACCTAAATATATAAAGCAAATATTAACATAAAAGGGAGAAACAGAGAGCAATATAACAGGTTGCTTCAATAACCCACTTTTAATTACAGAGAGATCATCCATATGAAAGTCAATCAAGACATACTGGCTTTGAACTACACTTCAGACAAAATGGACCTAACACACACGTGCAGAGCATACCATCCAAGAACACAACAAACCTTTTCAAGTGCACACAGAACATTCTCCAGGATATATCATATAATCCACAAAACCAGTCTTAATAAATTTTAGAAGACTGAATTCATCTCAAATATCTTTTCCAACCACATTGGTGTGCTCATTGGTATTCGTAAACCAGTTATATTTACCAGGAGAAAAACTGGAAAATTTACAAATATGTGAAAAATAACCTACAGAACAATCAATGGATCAAAGAAGAAATCAAATATAAAACCAATTCCTTTTTGGCATTTTTTATAATTGTAGGAGCTAATGAAATAGAATGATTGCCTATAGGACAGTTGGTTGGGGAGAAGGTGATTCTGCACTTTGACTCTGTCTGAAAGATCCTTTGAGGGAAGCTCATATTCTCATAATTCTCATATAAACACTGGAGAGGCTTAGTGATGATAAAAGACTGATTTGAGTTGTATGCAGTTAAGGATACCTATAAGCAAACATCTCACTGGGAGGTTACAAATCATGTTGAAAGTCAAGTTTGTCCCCATTGACTTCTGGAGAAAAAAAAAATTAGGGATAAGGAAAATTGATTCTGTCCTACTACATCAGGCACAGTCAAGATTCTTGCTTGATTTTTTAACCAGCTTTTACTAGATATTGAAAAGAAAGCACACAGTGCTAAAACCCAGGTGTTAAGTCTCTTTTCAGCAACAGGCAGAAAGTTATTTTTTTTCACAGAGCCTATCATCTTATTATAATCAGCTGTGGTCCATTTCATTCCAATCTCAGACATCTCATTCTTTTTTGCCTGTTGTCCCTCTGACAAAGCAGAAGGGATTCCACGTTCCTAATTACAAGTTACAATTTGCTACTGTTAACAGAATATCTTTCTCCTGGTGCTGTTTTCTATTGTTACAGCCAGTCCCAACTGGAAAGGAGTTTAGAGAATATATTTCTGTGAGATACCTCTGCTTCTTGCTGCCCCTATTTCAGAAGTCAATGGCTATTACAAGACCTTGTTCAAAGTTAACCAGCGGATGTTTCAATACATGCTCAGTGTATTCATTGTGGAGGAAACAATTTGGAGGAAAAAAAGTCTGTAGAGAACTTGAATTATCCAGAATAAATGCATTCACAAACCCTACTGACTGATAAGGAAAACATTGCATATTATATGTCGCTTCCAAAAGATATTGAACCAAAAATTATGAAACTTTTTTGTGTGAGACTTATTATTGACCATTTGAATTTTTTGAGCAAAAAAAAATTCTTACCAGTAATTCCTCAAAACCAGCTGCCATAGGCACTACTGTGACCTTACTCTCACTTTTGCAGGGAACACTGGTTCTACATTGAGTCTGGCTATCCTAACTTTAAAGAATGTAGCATCAATATTACTGTATGTCTAGTCATAAAATTAGCGCTGTCAACTTCTCCACAGTTCCTAATATGTAATAATTGGCATCATAATACCAGAATTAAGATTTCAGAACTGCATAAGCAGCATATTTGCATGCCCCAAAGGATGATCACATTACTGAAACATGATAAAACCAAAAGCATTTTTGTAAATGCAAATATAATATATAATTTAGGCACTATCTCTCCGACCATAGATTACCATGCTTTGTTTTGTCATTTTTCCCAAACATGTCTTTAGCCAATGTTCCACCAGAAAACCATTTTTAAAGCACAAAGAGAAACAAAGAAGTATGACATATATAGTTTGTGTGTGTGTGTGTGTGTGTGTGTGTACATAAACTACGTAGCTAACTTTTAAAAGGGACCAAGAAAAACAGTTACAACATAAAAATTCTGGAAAGAACTCTGCATGTGAGGACAATAATTTCCAGGGAAAAAAGGCTAATGTATTAGAAATAGCCTGAGGACAGAGGAGATATGGCATCAATCAACCGGACCTGGGATACAGGATAAGATACAGCTTGGAATGTTAGGAGCTATGCAAAATCTCTCAAACAAATGACTTTATAAACTCTATAAGTTTATCTGTAGCTTCCTCTGAGAAAGGTATTGGGTAGCTTAAATATTATTGGGGCTCTTTTCCTCTCTTTGAGACAATCTTTGTCTTTTGCCTTTATTACTTTCCAATGCCACACTAAATTCTTGTGGCAAATTAACCCTGAATAAGCTGATAAATTACTTTTTTGCAATAATTTGGAATAACTGAAGTTATGAAGCTTTCACTGAATCAATTGCTTTGGCCTGTATCATTGCTAGTCCTAAAAAAGAACTCTAATATATAGTGTGTTTGTTTAAAATAATAATGCCATAAACTGAAATAATGAAAACCCAGAAGTCCAGTTTTATTTTAAATAAAAAATATGGAAAGGCCATCACTAGCTTTTTTCCAGTACATCTAAGGATACATTCTATTGATTGCCAGTCAGTGGGAAGACCCAAAAAGTTTCTAAAGATTACCTCTGTACCACGCCTAAGAGGGTAAGCAAACCCATCGTGCTTGAATAATAGGGAAACAAAAAGGAACCACTGGAGCTACAAAATTTACCTCCAGACTTAGTGTCTTAAAACAACAAAGATTTATTATTTCTTATTCTTTTGAGAGTTAATTGTGCAGTTCATAGTGAGCCAGCTGAGATGGGCCTGAATGATGCTGGAAGGCCTCACTAAACATGGCTAGTAATGGACTGGATGCTAGAGTGAGAGAGAAAATCTTGCCATGTGTCTCTCATTATCCAGAAGGCTAGCTCAGCCCAATCCACATGGTGGTGTTCTCAGTGTTTCCAAGAACAGCAAGAAGAAAAGCCCCATAGTGCAAACATGTTTCAAGGGTCTGCTTGCATCACGTTTGCTAACAATCCTTTGACCAAACTAATACAGGTGGCCAACCCATATCCAAGGAGTAGAGAAATAAACCCCATATCTACCTTTAAAGGAGAAGCTGCAAAGTTCAATTGTTAAGGGGCAAGCATACGTGAATGAAAAGAATTCATGGTCTTTTTTGTTCTCTACTGCAAGTATCACAGAGGTAGGATGGCCTTTGAAACTAAGTTTGTTCCAGGTCCTCTACAGAAAGCTAGTGTTCAAAAATTGTTTTAATGAAGATTTTTTTGTGATTTGTTGATGCCAGAATTTCCCTTGAAATAGATATGTATTTCTCTGGCATGGTTCAAGGCTGTACTACAGGTTTTTACCATTCCAAAACCTTGATGTGTAGATAAACACAAACATAGCCCACTTGGAAGAAAATGGAATCTACTGGGTAAAGCTACTGCTTGCCTTTGGAGACTAGTAATTCCTGGGTATCATTATTCTGTCTGTTGTCACTTGTTCTAAGTTGCAAATCAATATAGTCTGAGTAGCTTGAGATATTAAAAAAAATCATCTAAATACAAAATATTTCATGTTGTGATTTTCCTCTAATTCTGTCTTGAAGTCTCTTTCTATCCCTGCTCTGTTGGGTCTCCAGCAAAGGTGATTTTGGATGTTTATGGTATGCTTTCACAGGATGATTCTTTTTCCAGGCAGACAGTCTAATGCCTAAGTGCCCGCCTCATGACCAGATGTCCCTCTCACAGGAAACTTGTTTATACTGGTAGATGTTCTTGGGGCTCTTTTCTGGCCTGTATCCAGTTTACTTCTACCAAGATAGCCACTTTCTAGGAGAGCCCTGACCAAAAGGAGTGTTACATTTGAGCATGTTGGTCAGGTGAGACACAGAGGAGGCAGAACAACAAAACACATGAAATAACAGAAGCCATTTGATTACTTACAAATCCACAAGAAAAACGGATGCTCACAGTGGCCAACAGGAAACACAGCAATAGCAGGCTTCTCAACCAGCAGGAGAGAAGTGGGAGAGAGAGGACTAGGCTTTTATTAAGCTTCATGAGCATTATCTGTTTTGCTTTTCCTCGGGGGTTTTGAATTGACTGGTTTAAAGGAAACACATGCGAAGGGAGAACTTACTTTTATGAGTCTGGTGTTAACCATTAGGTTTATTGTGGTCAGTGGCTTTGGGATTTGTTGGGTTTTGGGTCAGTGAAATGAGGAACAGAGGGCTATATTGCAAAGAACCACACAGAGAGGAAAAGTTTTAACTAGACCAAAGGTGGTGTATAATTGAATTTCAAATACCTTATGTCTGGCGTAAAAATGGATCCCGAGGCAGCAACTGTATTAAACAAATCGATGTAACTCATTACTCGATTGAATTAATAAATAAAAAAGTAATAAACAAATATGTGTATCTGAATAAAATAGCTGAACCTGTAATTAAGTTTAATAACATATACTAGTAAATTAGATTTTTAAGCCATTTTAGATCTTGCATTCTACAAACTTTAAGAGACTACTTAGATAGTGATTCTTCTACCATTAACAAAATAATCCACGGTTAATGGCAATTTGTTTATAGTAATAATATATTTATTTACCATCAGCAAATAATATATAGTTGTAAACCTCAGACCAATGTACTATCTTTCTTTTGTTCAAAGAATCATCTTTATGATCTCAAGGCAGAGGATAAACAGCACATTCCATAATGGACTAAAGTTTTCCTTCAACATCTCAACATTCATAATGAAAGCTACTCGAGTTTGAAAATATTTTCTTTCACTTCAATCAGACATTACTGCATTAGCTACTGTATGAGTCTACTCCTGCCTGGTCTAGGTTCTTTCTAATTTTCTAAAATAATTTAACTAACAATACTTCTCAGTCCTGGAACTTCAAAGAACATTGACACTATAAAGAAATGTGATTAACCTCTAGTTCAGAGATGTTTGCAGGATTTTATCTTATTTATCGACTCTAATAATTTGGTAGTTGCTGCCAGAGTGCTATATTGAGAATGATTCTGAAGTTATATCTGGTCTCAGGATGGAAGAATACGATGATCAATCAGTAATGTCTGCCATAGAAAAAAGAGGGATGGCAATGTAATTGCCACTTACTTCCCATCCCTACCGTAAGTCAAATTTGTCATTTTACACTGAGAAAAAAATAAAAATAAAATAAAAAATAAACACAAAAAAGGGCTTATCCAAGGTCTCACAGCTATTGAATGATAATGTTTAGTCTAAAAATCCACCATGACTTCGAAACAATATTTTTTGGGAAACAGACATTTGTCACTTTCTAGCTTACCATCATCCACTTCCCACTATTTTTATCAGTCCTTTACTGTGTGCCAATGTGGTTGGAAGATGATTTCTAGTTCTTGATTCCTGTTGCTATTCTTCTCTCAACCACAGCAGCTGGGACCTTCCTCTACCTGGCTGTACCACAGAACAGGCCAATAAGCTAGGCTTTGCCGATAAGGTGTTTGTTCTGGAACTCTGAATCTTAAGTAATGCAAAGAATGAAGAAATGGGGGAGGGAGGGTTGTTAGATGATCCCATAGCCAGAGTTCCTGGATCAGAAAGTTGCTGCAGCATAATTTTGACTACATTTCCTGCTACCTTGATTTACAACGCTTGGTTTTCTAAGCCTTAGACTACCAAGTAATTGCCACTTCTGGGAAACTGACATCTTTCCAATGCATCTCCTTTTCCTTAAGGCCAGAGATGAGTTCTGTTGCCTCAAACCAGAGACCTTGACTGATAATTTGTTTAGCTCCACAGTCATGAGCAAATGTTAGTGATGCAATGTTTTTCTCAGTCAAATCATACACTTATATTTTGAACCCACAAAAATTGAGTGAAACATTTTTCATTGAAAAATATAAAAGATTCTCCTGTGTCAAAATCATCAATGTTTGACATCAGAAAGTAGTAGTCTGGAGGGTATAAAATGATAAATACTGGGCATCATTTTGTCATTTGATAAATCATCTATAGTCATGTTGTTTCAGATAGTAGACCAGCACAATTATACCATGATATTGGTCCTCCTTTTTTTTTTTTTTTTTTTTTTTTTTTCATTTGAGATGTAGTTTCCCTCTTGTTGCCCAGGCTGGAGTACAATGGTGCAATCTCAGCTCACCACAACCTTGGCTCACCACAACCTCCGCCTCCCGTGTTCAAGCAATTCTCCTGCCTCAGCCTCCCAAGTAGCTGGGATTACAGGCATGTGCCACCATGCCCAGCTAATTTTGTATTTTTAACAGAGACAGGTTTCCTCCATGTTGGTCAGTTTGGTCTCAAACTCCTAAGCTCTGGTGATCTGCCCACCTCGGCCTCCCAAAGTGCTGGGATTACAGGTGTGAGCCACGATGCCTGGCCAATATTGGTCCTCTTAATCATGCTTCAGATGTCATCAACATTATCTTATTCTTTCAATGGCAATCATGAAAAAGCAAGAGTCAAATAGCTGAAATTACACAAAGACTTGACTTTATGGATTAAATAAGAACTGACTGGGGAAAAGTCCCTCACTTTCTCTGCCCTATGTTCAGAATATATAATAACTGCTGACTCTAGGTAGTAAAAATTATATATGTTCCCAAGATTAAAGTCTGGTTTATGACATTTTGTTCACATAAGCTGTAACAAACCAGTAAAAAGTCTTAATACAGGAAAAGTCTCCAGAAAATACATTGACAAATCTACTCCTAAGCTGTGGTTTACTTATCTGCTGTCAAGAAGAAAAGGTAAGTAGATATGCTGTATTAGAACCTTATAATGTATTTCCATCATACTGATATCACTTTGAGGCTCTTCCATAGGGTATATATTCCCCTTTTGACTGTTTACATTAAGACTCCATTTAAAATTGTTTTCTTTTAGCCTTTCTGTCTTCATTAATGAAAAACGCTACATTAAGAAATTTCTGCTTGCTTTTCCTTCTTGTTTCATATAGAGGCCCATGTGTAATCTGCAAAGTAGTCTGAAAAGAATGGCACAAGCGTCAAAATATTTACATATTTCTCTGTAAAATATTTCATAGAAAGATTTAACAGGCATAAGTAAGCTATGACAAGCATGCTCACTTATCTGAAGAAAAATACTTTGAGCTGATTTTCTGGCACTGAAAGGAAAGCTGGTTAAGTGACATCTTCCTTTATGGAATGCAATGATTAAACCAATGAGTTGGGCTTTACCTTCTCCAGGAAGGTCAGTATGATATGGAGCTGCTTTCAGTGATGCCCAACATATTGCACTTGAACTTACAGAACCTGTCACTAACATCAGTAAGTAAAGCAAGGCTTAACATTGAGGTTAAAACAAAGACGAAAGGAAAAGAAACCAAAAACAAAACAAAACTGTATGAGAATGTAAATATTATATGAATAATTTCATACAAAACTGGGAAAGCAGTGAGTGCTCCAGTATGAAAAACTATCTCAGGTTTAAAGATGAGAAATGGAGTGTCTCAAAACCAGGTTTTATCTGTAAATACACTTGTCTCTCCTCCTAAATTGTAAGAAGAAAATAACTGGAGAATATTGCTGTGATCTCTTCCAGCTTTGGAAAAAAGAGAAAAATAAACAGAAAATTCATTTATCTCGAGAGATAGGTATCCAAGTTCAGAAACTCCTGTTTGCTTCACAGAGGAACAAGCTCTAATCTCACAAGCTGTGGAGAAGTCCTGTAGATTCTCCTACATTGAAGTCATCAACATCTCACATCAGATAGTAGGTTGAAGAGTGTAAAATTATGAACACTGGCATGTTGGGAAGACCGCATTCCAGCCCAAATTTCTAACCCATCACAATGACCTGAATTTAACCTCTACTACTTCCCACTTTTCCTTACCTGGCAGTTGAAGAAAATTCCTTTCCCTTGACATAATTACAGAAATGGAATGAGTAAGAAGTTTATAGCCTATGAACAGTATACTACTTTGGACAAGAGGGATAACTTGGAATAATAAGGTTGGATCCTTACTGTGCAGCAAAAAGGCTGGGTACCACAAACTCCCCAAAAAGATTACCATAATATTGTACAGTGCCTATTGGTGAGAGGCCTCCTTGTTAGCATCTCTGAGCATAACATTCACCCAAATCTGTCTTAAATTGCACAGTTTGTAATTGCATAGGCAATAAGTCTTGTCTAACAGGATTTCAATAGCCTTTCAAATTCTACCTTTGGAAAATATTCAAACCAAGAATTCTCATTCATATTTTTTACTACCTTCTACTCATTTGCACAGAATAAGAAGCCAAGTTGGACCTCTTAGAAGACCCAGTTCTGGTTGTTCAGCCTCTGTGATTTGATTCCCTACCAATGACAGACAGGATGGGCAAGTGAGGCAGGGCTTCCATCCTAACTTAAAGGCTTAGCATTTAAAGGGTGGCAATCTGCTCATTCCAATATGTCTCTCAAAGGAGTTAATAGTAGTTGTCAATGTTTGTCTTCAGTTTGATGTTTTTCAAGGCATTTTTAAAACCAAATGGAATTTGCACCAATTTTTAAAAATTCAAATGGGGTTTTCCCTGATTTTAGAAATATCTGTAATTTTTTTTTTCTTTTTTTTTTTGAGACAGAGTCTCACTCTATCTTCCAGGCTGGAGTGCAATGGTGCAATCTCAGCTCATGGCAACCTCCGCCTCCCAGGTTCAAGCGATTCTCCTGCCTCAGCCTCCTGAGTAGCCGGGACTACAGGCATGTGCCACCATGCCCTGGCTAATTTTTTTGTGTGTTTTTAGTAGAGATAGGGTTTCACCATGTTAGCCTAATGGTCTTGACCTCCTGACCTCATGATCCCCCTGCCTCGGTCTCCCAAAGTGCTGGGATTACAGGTGTGAGCCACAGCACCCGACCTAAAATGTTATTTTTTAAAATAAAATAGGAAGTTAAAAAGCAATGTGTACTCTCTCATTCTGCCCCAGAAATAACGGGATGGATGAATAATGGGATGGATGAACACTGGTCTGAAAAAGAGATTTGACCTTTGAGAGGCATCTCAATTCTTCATTTGAACAAGGTAAAATATTTTTCATGAAAATAACCTATGTATCAACCTGAAAGCCAGTATGTATATGGAATCAATTTAAAAGATGGAATATAGAGTTTGAAGTCAGAATGGTCAGGGGTCTAATCACAACTTAAACAAGTGATAGCTGTATTAATTATCTGAGCCTCTTTCTTTATCAATCAAATGGCACTAGTTATAGTATATATTGCATGAGTTGTTTGTAAATATTAAATGTGATATTAAATATAAAGTCCCTACTTGATACTTCTGATAAGGCACTTAAAAATATATGTTTTATTTTATAGCTCAATGACAGCTAAAGAGGCAAATAAATATTGTATGTGAGTCTTTGCCACAGGTGTATACCTACTTTTCAATTCCCTGAATCCTTAGGCTTCATTCACATTATCTCCCCTGGGTTACTGTTCTCCTGGTGGTAGGATCATTTATTCTTTTGTCATTTACTGACAGTCCTCTGTGTACCAGGCACTGTGCTATGGTCTCAGAGGGCAAAAAGTGCCATACATTCTGTACTCTCTGTCTTCAAGGAGCTACACTTCAGGTGGTGAGGTAAGCAGGGGCTTCTGATAGCTTTTATAATATATACAATGATGTGTCATGATAGGTGTGTAGAAGCTGCTAAACTGCCTTCTTAGGGGTTGGGGGAGATAGTCAACTTCATGATGAAAACTTCTGCTGAGCTGAATGTGATTTCAGAATTAATAGCACAAAGGACAGCAATATTCAAAGACAGACTCCTGCAAGAACAAGGTGTTGAGTTTGGTTGGAATGCAGGAAAGGTTCCATAAAGTGGTAGTAAGTGTATGCGGAGGGGTGTCATGTTCTGAAATTACTAACTTACAAAGCTAGAATAAACTTGACTGACTAAAATAAAAGCAATAATATCAGCAATTATTGCATATTTTTGTTATGTTTCAGGGCATTTTTCCATATTAACTCATTCAATGCTTAGAAACACCCTATGATGTAAATATCATGACTGTATTATCATCATTTTACATATTTAAAAAAAAAAAAAAAAAAAAAACCTGAGGTATATAAAGGTTTAGCTGTTTGCCCAAGGATATCCCACTAGTAAGTAGCAGAGCTGAGATTCAAACTGAGTCAGTCTAGGTCCTGAGCTGGAGTCTCATCACAACCACATTATGCCTCTTTTGTTTTTGTGTTATTAGTTACAGAAGCTTGTACCCCAAAATATAAATGATAAGAGCCCACGGCACACAAGTGACCTCCAGCTACAGTAGCCTTATCAGCACTACACTGACAGACTGCCATTGGAGATCTTTCTATGAGCACTACAGAAGCATACATCTACAAAATGGGAAAAATTCTTACCTCAAAAGGCTCTGAGGACCCAAAGTCATACATATGCCTTTAGCGTGAGACATACTAAAGATTAGTTGTAAGTTTCTTCCCTTTCCATTATTCTCTCTTCCTTTTTTACTTCTGCTCTCTTTTCTTTCTTCTTTTCCCTTCCTTCCTTCCTTCCTTCCTTCCTTCCTTCCTTCCTTCCTTCCTTCCTTCCTTCCTTCCTTCCTTCCCTTCTTCCCTCTGTTCCTCCCTCCCTCCCTGTCTCCCTATCTTCCATCTTTCCTTCTTATTCCATCTTCTGAATTACTACCTAGTAACTCTTCTACTTCCCTGAATGATCTTTTGTGATTGCACCCCAGAATAAAGCTTTAGTGACAAGAGACAGCTAGAAAAAATCCACTAATGCTGATAATTGTTGGCGATCATTCACAGGATTACTGGATGAGTTAGGAAAAGTTGTTAGATGAGTTAAGACCCAATCTCAGAATCATGGTTAACATTGAGCTATATCCATTGATAGTTTCCACCATTCAAAAATCTCCTTTGGGAGGCTGAGGTGGGCAGATCACGAGGTCAGGAGATCGAGATCATCCTGGCTAACACGGTGAAACCCCATCTCTACTAAAAATACAAAAAATTAGCCAGGCATGGTGGCAGGCACCTGTAGTCCCAGCTACTCAGGAGGCTGTGGCAGGTGAATGGTGTGAACCCAGGAGGCAGAGCTTGCAGTGAGCCGAGATCCCGCCACTGCACTCCAGCCTGGGCAACAAAGTGAGAGTCTGTCTCAAAAAAAAAACCAAAAAAAAATCCAAACTCAGGCTGTCAAGGTATCAGTTATTTGTTATATAATATCCCCACACTACCACTCAAGGCAACTGTTTGGTAACTAATGTAATAAAAAGTATTATTTAAGAAAGACTTTCAACAGTGTTACCATTGTAAAATATCAAGATTGAAAGGCACCAAGAAAGAAATGCATTTCTAAAACTTAGCTAGGATTTCCTCTAGAATAGACCAACTAAGTAGTAGGTCTGAGATAGAAAAACCAACCAAACAAACAAAAACTCAGTCTTAGAGGTCCTCCCTTTACCTTAAATTTACATATACAGTTTAAGCAGGGATGGCGAAATGGCAGGGGGCTTAGTGGGAGCACTCTTTATGCTATGCCATTCTCCTAATTTATACATATTTATTTGTTAAAATTATACATATATATTATATCTGCATTTTCATTCATACACATACCAGCAAGAAGTTTCAAAAATCCTTTATAAATTTGAAACCATCTTGCTTCCAACAGAAGTCCAATTTACCTATTTTTTGACATCCTGTTCATTTGCTATTTGTCTTGTGAATGAAAGTATGAAGCAAATAAGTAAAGTATTCATGTGCCATCTCCTCAGGTGTATAAAGGTTAAGGAAAATTGATTACAAACAAATGAGATCTATGACAAAAGCAGAGGAGTAAGGTAACCAGCCCCCCAAATTAATCAGCATATAAATTAATCTTGCTTCCAAACTAAAGTAGGACAGGAAGCATTGTCATCAATAATCTACTATGCCAAGACATTCTCCAGGATGAATACTAATGTATATAAACAAATAGTAGCTGGAAGAGAAATAGAAATTCTTAAAACATTAAGAGGAAAAAGTCTGAAAATTTTCTAATATGTAAACCACACATATTTTATGTATCCTACTATCAACAACAGTGCTATCTCAGTAATTGATTACCATTTATAGAGTACCTACTAAGTGTCCCACACTATGCAAAGAACTTTCCATATGTTATCTTTAGTTTTCACATTCATCTTTTACGATTCTCACAACTGGGCCTCAGAGAGTTTATGTGGCTTACCTACCAAGCAGGAACAAAATACCTAAATCTCTCCATTTTCAAAAGCTAGACTCTTTCCACAATCTAGAGAAAGACTGAAAATACTTTTTCAAAAGCAAATAATTTTAATGATATGCTCTGTGTTTCTACGGTTCTGATGTGCATTGACTAATTTTTACTTTTGGTTTATTTTAGAAGTTATACACTTTTTATAGTAAGTATTACATTGTCTTTTAACTACCTAACTTTTGATTTGTTCTAGAAATGACCTTCCACAAATATCTGGATGAATGAAGGACAGAGATGATCTGAGGTAAAGACTGTTTCTGAGGATAAAGTTTCCTAAGGGAGAAAGATTATTTGATGATGACTTTGCCCTAACTTACTCCACACAGTGTTTCACACAGTCCTCTAGTTTTTCCTCTCTAATTGCCCCTCAATTCTCTTCTCTATCAAGGACAAAAACATATAGAAATCCTATATTTTCAAACTCCATCAACCTCCATGATTATGAAGTGTTCTGAAGAGAAAAAGAGCCATGCATGGTTAGTAATTCTTAAATAGGCTGTTATGCATAAAGGATGAGTAGAAAATTAGCAAAGATTTTAAATGTTGACAGTAAAATTGCATATGCTGTGATAGATGAAAGGAGAAATAAATATTTGTGTGACTGTGAATAAGCCTTTCCCCTAAATTAGTTAAGTCACACTTTGCAAAAAGTCAAGTTGCAAGTCTTTATTTTTTGCTTGTTTTTTGTTTTTTTGAGACGGAGTCTCCCTCTGTCACCCAGGCTGGAGTGCAGTGGCCCGATCTCGGCTCAAGGCAAGCTCCGCCTCCCGACTTCACGCCATTCTCCTGCCTCAGCCTCCCGAGTAGCTGGAACTACAGGCGCCCGCCACCATGCCCAGCTAATTTTTTGTATTTTTAGTAGAGACAGGGTTTCACCATGTTGACCAGGATGGCCTCGATCTCCTGACCTCATGATCCGCCTGCCCCAGCCTCCCAAAGTGCTGGGATTACAGGCATGAGCCACCGCACCCTGCCGCAAGTCTTTTTAATTCCTTGAATGATATCTGAAAACACTGTGTTTAATAGTTAAAAACAAATAACCTACATTTCCAACATGACACATTATCTATCCATGCAATACTATACTATGCAGCCACCGGTGTGTGACTACTATAGAACAATGTCAAGAAAGAAATTTCCATGGGCCGGGCACGGTGGCTCACCCCTGTAGTCCCAGAACTTTGGGGGACCGAAGTGGGCAGATCACCTGAGGTCAGGAGCTGTAGACCAACCTGGCCAACATGGTGAAACCCCGCCTCTCCTAAAGATACAAAAATTAGCCGGGCATGGTGTCAGATGCCTGTAATCCCAGGAGGCTGAGACAGGAGAATCCCTTGAACTTGGGGCAGAGATTGCAATGAGTCGATATGGTGCCACTGCACTCCAGCCTAGAATTTCCACGGTAAAGGGAAAAAATTAACATATAATTATAATAAAATATACCCAAGACATTCTATAAAATTCAGTAGCCATTCTTAATACAAACGCTATTTTAAGACTTGAAAACTAATTACCAAATGTGATGGAACATGTTTCTGTTGTAAAATAAGCAATGAACATTATATTAACTACTGAAATACCAAGACCATTCTCATTAAACTGAAATGACCACCATCCCTACAATTATTCAGCATTATGTTGTAGTTTCTAGCCAATCCAATAAGAAAACCAACTAGCTACATAATTATGGGAAACAAGAAAACAAATTTATCTCTATTTGCATACAATTTAACAGTCAAGATAAACTCTACAAAATATATAATAAATAAGAGAAAACCCTGATAAGGTTAACTAGATTTTAAAAGCTATTTATATACTTTTTCTTTATTCTAGCAACCCATTGAAATATATGTATCTCAAATATAAAATATGTATAGATTTATGTAATACTAATACCCTGCTGACAGTAGTGATAAAATTATTATATATCTTGTAATGAAATATTTAAAAGTTATTATGTATTTTAAATCAACATAAATAACCTGAATAAAAAGCTAAATGATATCTTACAGTATTATTGAGTCATAAGACAATATCATATAAATACATCCCTCAAATTAATACATATATTTAATGAGACTTCATTCAGAACTCAAAAATTTTAAATAAAACTAGAGTTTTATTTTTTAAATTTATGTATAAAACACAAATTAAAAAACCTTCTAAAAAATTTTTCAGAACAGAGATAAGGATAAATGTCCTGCAACATATAAAACATACTATGCTGCTTATTAAAATCAAAATAGTAAGTGAAGACCAAATAGAATGCAAAAGTGCAGAAGACAAGTTAAAAAATAAACACACAAATCCAAGTATTTGTGGAAAAATCATAGTTTATTTAATCAAAGATCTTAGCATAAGCAGCTATAGATCTCAAAATGAAAGAATTAAATCCCTGCTTTGCAGTATAAAATATTAAATTCCAGAAGGATTAAAATAAAAAATGTAAAAACCAAAATATTATAATAAAAATAGGAAAATGTTTGTATAACATAGGGCAAGGAGACATTTATCAAACAATAAATCCAGATGCCATGAAAGTGTTGATAGATTTGATTGCATATAAATTAACATTTTGAGAAAAAAAGGAAGACCCTTAAAGCAATATTCAAATAAAAATTTGACTATTAAAAATTGTTTGAAAATGCCTTAAAGTTCCTTAGTTCACAGAGTCTCTATAAATCCATATTAACAACACAAACAATATTATTTAGTGTGAAAATAATATAAACAAAATAATCACAGAAAACGGAAGAAATATGACCAAAAACTTCAGAAAGATCCTCAACTCAAGAATAAACCAAAAATACAATCAAATCAACATTGAGAATCCATTATTAACCCACTGCATTCTATTGAAATTTCAATATGTTGATCACACTCTGTTCTGGAGAGGATGTGGGAAAGCAGGAATTATATATTGTTGAAGAGAAAAAATGTATTGTGTGTAATGTAACACACACAGTAGCTAATAACCTTTAAAACACATGCACTTTGACTCAGAATTTCTATTTTAGCAAAGCTATGCTACAGATAAAAGCATATGATCATTATAACAATCATGTCATTGTGACATGTGATCATTGTAAGATATATTAGTTTTCACAATGATTATATGTAATTTTTATAAAAGCAGTAAAGTTTTAATAAAGAAAAAAGACAAAGATCTTGCTTAGGAGATAGATGTTGAAGTTTAAGGCTGCCAAAGGAGCTACCATTTGAAGGGAAAACATCTGGAGAGTAGAAAAGATCAAAGAATAAATTCAAAAATTTGCATTCAAATTTCCACTTCACAACTGCTGACTTCTAACTTAACTGCTCACAACTGTTTCTAAAACTGCATATATATGCTGTTTTCTTCTAGGTTATTTGATGTAGTGAGAGGAAGAAGAAAATAGCACTTGAGAGGCCTGAGAATGAATATTAGCAGCCACATGATACTGGAAAGACAAAAGTTAACGTTTAATTCTTGTCAAAATTGGGAGGCATCTGCAAATGTCTTGGTACTTCTCAGCCAGGACCTCAGAAGAGGTCATTCTAGAATTAATGTGACATTTAGTGCCATACTTTAGAAGTGAGGACTATACCCTAGATGTAAGGGCAAAATTTAAGCATTTTAAAGACATTTAAAACCCTTGCAAATAAAGCCTAAAACCAAGCCTCAATAGGACAATGATGATCCACTAGTAATCTATCTACTTGATAGAAGAAAACTCAACCCTTTTGGACAAATTTCCATCATCAAGAACACCTGCAGTGTTTCATCTATCAAGTCAAAAATTATGAGGCAAATAAAAAATAGGAGTAAATCATTGGAAAACCAAAGTAAAAAACAGACAATATAAATAGACCTCCAGATGATTCAGATATTGGAGATACCCAATATGACTTTCAAATAACTGTGATCAATACACTCAAGAAAATAAAAGTTGGGCAAAGTAGAAGAAAAAGGTAAGAATTTCAACAAAGAATTATGATATGTAAAAAGTAACCAAATTGGGCATCCTAAAACTGAAAAATAGAAATAAGATTTAAAGATCTTGACTTCCAAAGTTCAAAATTCATTTGTTAAATCTACAAATAATTATTGAGCAACTATTGCCTGACACTGTTCTAGAAGTAGGGGATAAAGCAATGAACAAAACAAACTTCATTCCCTTATGGCTCTTATGATCTAATGAGAGAAACAGAAAATAAACCATATAAGTAAGTAAATTTTATATTAGAAGGTGATAACCAAGGGTGATACGAGAAAGAAAGAAATGACTGAAAATGTTAATTAGATTAAATAAATAATAGAACAAAAAAATAAAATTTGAAGAAGAGCCTTCCTAAAGAAGCAATAACAAATTTGAAGGCCTCAAGAGGGTGGTGATTTACCTGCTAAAGGAAAAATGAGGAGTTTAATGTCACCTTAATACTAGGAGATAAAATTATTAACTACTGGAAAGGTTCGGGATTTTACTGTGAATGAGATGAGATGGTATTAGAAGGTTCTGAGTGGAAAAGTGACGTGATCTAACACACATTTTAACGTTTTACATCTGAGATTATAAGGGTTAAGAGCAAAAGTAGGTAGAACTCTCTAGAGACTACTGCAACCATCCAAGCAAGAGATGATATTGACTGAACCAAGATGGTAGCAGTGAAGAAAGTAAGAAATGTTTGTATTCTAGCCAACAGGATATATAAGAGATAAAGGGGACTTACGGGTGACTCCAAATGTTTTGCCTGACAAGTTGAAGAGATGAAATTGCCACTGAGTGAAATGGAGAAAAGAGTGAGTATATTAGGTTTAGGAGTGAAGGAAGATCAGAAGTTGAATTTTGTACCTGTTGAGCAAGAGATAATGATTAGACATCTAAATAGAGATGTCAAAGGCAAAGTAAAGAGTTGAGTACATTTGGGTAAAGATCCAAACAGAAATTATGAACATGGAAGTTATTGGCATATAAACTACATTTAAGATAATGAGACTGGATGAGGTCTCCCAGATGTAATAAGCTGAGGAATATAAAAGATTTGAAATGATTATTTGCTAAATAAGAAGAATAAAACTAGGATAGAACATTTGTTTATAGAAAATGAAATGGTTTAGTGCTAGGAGTTGACAGAAAAGATGGAATCACTCAACTTCAAATTTTTTCAGCCTTCTACAGTAATAGAGATACAAATATAATAAAACAATAAAAATATTATATTATACCATAATATAATAATAAAAATAAACATTTGCCCTGTGACCATTTACAACTGCCATTTACAACTTTTTTAAAGATGCATTCTCTCGTTGTATCTGATAGTAAAGGATCATCTATATATTGTTTTATTACTCAATGATTTGTCAAGTGACAGTCATCTTTGTAGGTTGCTAATGAATTTACTCATTATTTGAGACCTGTAAGTAAAGGCAGAAATAAGAATCAGGCATCTAACCCATCTTTCCTATCAAATTGTATCACAAGGTAACCAAATGATAAATGACAGTTAAGTTTTCCTTAAAAGAAGTATTCCACTAGTAATTTAAAGGAAAAATAAAATTAGAATATCACCATTTGACATCTCCCAATTAATTAATGGATCTAGACACTGAGAATCAATGACTACTAAATTCATAAAAAGAGACACAAAGCAGACAATATGTCCTCCTGATTGAAGTAACTTTGTTACAAATTTTAACCTGAATCTCATCAAGTCACAAGTTCCAATAAGTTTCAAAGCCATGAGATCCCAAATCAAAAGTCTAAAGGATGAGTTAAATTGATTGTTTGGAAGGGAGGAAAGAAAGACTTGTTTCATCTGAAATGACATGAGCAATTTAGATAGAGAATACAGCATTTAAGTTGGACTCTGACTAGTAACTACGCTTTGTGAAAGATGAGAGATTTGAAAGCATTTTTTATGTTGAGAGAGCAGTCTGGGCAAAGACAGGGAGAGTTTGATGTATTTATGAGACTGCCAGTTGTACATGTGGCTGAGGAAGAAGCTTCGCACAGCAGTAAAAACAAACGAGAAAGTGAGGTTTGGGCCAGGCGCCGTGGCTCCTGCCTGTAATCTCAGCACTTGGGAAGTATTGGGGGAAACCACAAGTGTTTGAGTTTAATCTCGTATCTACTTTGAGCCTCTCTTTTCAGAAGCATCTGTACAAGAAAAATGTCCAGAGGGAGTTTTTAAAAGTTTGGAATCTTCTCTAACAGAGAAGAATAATGAACTACTACTAAGTTGAAAGGAAAATGTAGATTTCTGTAGGGGAAAAAGAGATAAAGCCACTAGGGTTTTATTGTACCAGCTGAGTTTCACAGCTGAATTTGATACTTGCTACATCCCCTGCACACTTGAATGAAATAAATGAGAAATGCAGGAGATGAAGGTACAAATCCAATTTCCCCTTTGCAACAAGAGTCAGTAAGTCTTTGCTGCCTTCTTCATTTGAGAACCTATCTACATTTTATCCTCCTTCATAAACAATGTTTAGATAAACCCAGTGAATAATGGGGTTGAAAAGAAATTTTAAAGTTCATTTTGTGTATACCCCTTGCTTCAGGCAAGATTACAGTCATGCCCACCCAAGAAGTAGTCTTCTCTTATGTCAAGTTTTGTTGTAGATGATGTTTATTTTTTCCAGGGTGGGGAGTTGAAGTAGGAAGAAGAGTAATAAAGAGTGTGTTTGCCTTAAAAGCATAAGCAGAGTTATTTTTAATGTAAGTGCCCTCCCCTCTTTGTAATGCCAGGGGCAGAGTATTCTCCAAATGCTTTGTACACTTACTTTCAGCACTAAATGTATTTGTACAAATCTCATGAATCATCAAGGCTTTTGAAAATATTTATAGGGAGAGAAACTCAACCCTTTTCATTAGAGTGAGTAAAACTCACATTGGTAACTTGCTATTGTTTAAGGAGAACAATGGATGGGTGGATGAAAGAGAATGTCAGCTGGATCAACAAACAGCTGTTCCAACAGAAGTCCTGTTATCCTATACAATAAAGCAGTATTAATTGCTGCCTTCCCTGGAGTCTCTAAAGATGCTCAGTAAGTGTACAGTACCCTGATGAACTAAAGCCAAAAGTTAGGGCTGATTTCAGGCTTCATCACGGTGGACACCTCACCTCTAGAAAGAAAGTTGTAGGCCTTTAAAACTTTTGATCTCAGAGAAGACTCCACCACCTTTCAAGGCAATAAATTCTTGTCTCTTCTCCAAATACTCTGATTGAAACTTCTGCTGTTGCAGCATAATTCAATGTGTTTTTTTACAGACTTCAGTGAAAGCAAGAATTCTCATTTTGCATGTAATTTTATCCCTTATAATACCCACGGCCTCCTGCAATATTACTTTTTCTAGGCCAAATAAATAATTTTTTTTCTAAAGGCAGCTTGGTATTCAGTAAAAGTTATAGAAATTGGGCACAGTTCTGGATAAGATTCTTGGCTCTAACATTGACTAATAATATGGGCAACTTATTTATTAAGTGTGATACCCAGTTTACTCAACTTTCTTAAAGAGTTGTTGTTAGGATTTAATGTAATAATACATAAAAATATTTATGACAGCATGCTTGATACATACTGATACACACTATAAAACAATTTTATCACTGCTTATCCACCTTTTATTATCAATGGATATTTTCCAAGTTTTTTCTGTTGTTTGTGTCATAGAGTACAGATATAGGTTCAATTATTTAAGTACTGTAAATTCTTCAAGTAATGGAAAGATAACCTTATACTTCATAACTAATTCACATTTCTAAACACTTCACTAACAATAAAGTATAAGTCTTGTGAATTAATATTTTACTTATGGTTCAAAGTGACCCACAAATCTTTTCCTGGAATCTTCTGGAAGCCTATCCTAACTAACATATATTCAGAGATGATTTTTCTTTTCTTTACATAGTATTTGCAAGCAGTGTTAAATTATATCTACACACTTCTCAAATTCTCAAAGCATTTTAAATACTTTTTTATCTTGGAGTCAGATAAAGTATTATTGTCAACAGCAGTATTTCTGGTCATTATTCTGTCATCCAAATTATAAATAAAAATAGTAAATAAAGCCTTTATAATTGCTAATTTAGAGGGTAAAACATTTGATATATCCTATGCACATAATACCTAAAAATGTGCTTTTAAACCAAATTATCTTGTACTTACAAGTCATGCCGTAGTTTTTTTCCACCAATAAAGTTCCAGAAGTCAAGGTAAGAAGGCTGAAGGGCATATTCTTAGAGACTTAAACTGCAAGAGGGAAAAAAATATGCAAGTGTGTGATTTATAACACAACTTGGCAACTTGTTATGGAGTCCCTCTCTTTCCAGAAATCCCAGATTCCTGATAATAGAAGAGAATCCCAGACAGTTATCACTATAAGCATTTTAATTCAAGATCACCTGAGTCTAGCTTCTGCTTTTAAGTACAAATTCTCTACCACGATTTTTATAGCTCCCCACCACTGACTTCCGTGTTTCTCTCTTGCACTAACCTCCCATGACAGCGGAGGAGGCAGAACATTCTAATGAACCTATGTGAATAAAGTCTCAGAAACACAAAAAATCTTGGCATATTAAGGAATATATGGAAATTTGAGGTAGCTGGAGAAGACAGGAGCTTGTGAAGAGCAGCAGGAAGTGGTCCAGAGTGATAGGTTGGGGTGAGAATAACTATCAAAATAAAGAAGTAGATTTAGTTCTATGGACAATAGAAAACTAACAGAAGAGTTTGATTCTTCAGTTGTTTAGTTTTATTTTTACACAGAAGCAAGGTCTCATTAGACTTATTTTTGGAAGATGACTCTGATGTGTAATGGTGAGGAAGGTGAACTGGAAGGGTTAACAGGTAGAAGCTGAGATCAGTCAATAGCGGAGTTCTAGGTGAGGTATGATAAAGCCCTAATACAAGTCTCTGCTAAATTAATTTTCTTATCTCAGGGTCAAATAATAACATGTTTGGGTAAGTATGTGCAACCACCACATTAACTTTTTAATCTGTCACAAGAACATATCTCAGAAACACAGGGTAGGGAGGGGCCATAAAAGATGTTCCTCCAACCCATGTCATGGTTTAATTTTCTCTGCTTTGGAATGTCAGGTTGCAGAACACAATTCTTGAACTAAATGATGACTACCTAAGTTTACTGTTCACATTTCTGAAGATTATACTTAATGTAATTTTTTTTTCCCCAAGAATCTCTTAACCACTACATTAGCTTGGAGAGTCCTGCTACATCCATCTCTTGACAGTGAGACTGAATCCCATTATACTATAACCCTTAGCTCAGTTTTAAATGTCCTGCACTTTACTAGTAAATTGCCTACATGAAGACTCAGAAACCTACGCCGGTTGTAATCTATTGTGGAGGCTCTGTTATCATTCCTTGGTTTAAAGTGGATGGCTGTCACACACTATGAGATTCTAGAACCTGGGACTTCTCTCGGATAAAGAAAGATAACCTAAAGTCGGCTGTATCCAAGGCTCTGACAATTGCTGATAAAGTTAAGAGGATATAAAGATCATCACAGCCATTTCACTCCTCCTGAAGTAATAGTCAAACATTATCTAACAATCACCTGCTGGGATTAAACTGTAAATGGTTTGCCGAGATAGTCCATCTTAGCCCTGGCCCAGTCAGTATCTCTTTTGGCAGCTTAACTCGAGTGATATCAGAACATTTCATGAGTCTAGTAAGACTGACCAAGACATTTACTCTTTACTATCTATTAAAATAAAGGCCTTCTTTTTTAGCCTTTCCCTCTAATTACTAGACATTCTCTCCCAGTAAAGCACCAACACATTTCCCAGGAACAAATGTCTATTTCACATTTCCCACTACTAACCTTTATGACAACTACAGATGTTTGACAGCATGTAACTTAAATATATCAACAGAGCTTAGCGTATTTCCCCAAGAAGCCATTGGTGGAACTGGGAAGGAAACAATATACTTTTCTGTAATCGATCTGTACCTAACCGCCTGTATGTCTCCCTTCCTGTTCTCCTTCCTCTCTGGTATGTTGCCATGGTGCCAAATTACTTGTGTTGTGAGTGCTGCTGTTTACAATTTAAAATGAAGTATATACCTCTTATAGAAAATTTGGGAAAATATATAGAAAAGTAGAACGACCAAGATAAAAATTCACCTATAATAGATCAATAATCATTATTTTAGAACAGTTTCAGAGTACTTGTTAATGAATACAATTTTGGAGTTTTGTTGGATATTTTGTTTTGTTTTTAGTGCATGTGCTTTAGTATGATCCATATTAACTTGTTATAGTCAAGACTCCTTTGCTTATGAGAAAAACCCAAACAAATTAACTTAAGGGGAAAACAAAAGATAATTCCGTTCATGCAGGTAACTTGGAAGAACAGGCCGAGCAGGTGTTTTTCTCAGTCCTTACAAACAGGAAACAAACATTCATACAATGTGTCAAGAAGGGGGAGATTGTTTTGATGTCTTGGCAGCTTGGGACCCCAGAGGAATGAGGGGCATTCGGGCTCCCCGGGAAAGACTCTGGTTGGCCCTGGATCAGTTTCAGTGTTGGTGCAGAGTACTGTGACTGACACCTCTGAGAATAGTAAGTTGGAAAACAGCAATTTCCCAAAGAAAGGTAAGGTGCTGTTACCAAAAGTGCAGCCAGGAGAAACAGTAGATAGTCAAAACCAAAAGATGAATATTTTATAGTGTCATAAACCATTAATTTTCCAGTAAGTAAGAATATTTCTTATCCTAGGAAGGGGGAGAATGGCAGAACACCATGAGGTGCATTTTGAAGTAGACCTTCTGCACTTCCTCAAAAGATCTTTATTTATCGCTTCTTTCTTATTCAGCTGTCAATCTTTGCAATAGTGATTCAATGTTGCAGGTAAAGCATCAACTAAGTGATTAATCATAATTTACATACCAATTGATTGATTGTTGGAGATTTATGTTGTATCTATTCTTTTAACATTGTCATTAATGCTACTCTTTACACAGTTTTCAAGATTTATAATTATTTAAGACCAATTTTTAGAAGTAGAATTACTGGTTCAGAGGGTTCGTTTTAAGACCCTCAACTTACACTCCTCTGTATAGCTGAAACTGTATTTCAGTGGTTGCAGTAGCTAGACAGCTAGCCTACTTTGGCATTAATTGTCCAGCCGCCTGCTTATATCAGCTCTCATTTAGAGTTGTTAGTGCTAAGTACAGTGTCTTGCATATGAAACGCATTCCACAAATGGTTCTCAATGATGAACAAGAAGATGCTGATGCTGAGAATCCAGGGACTTTCCTAATTAATCTGTATTTAGGATAAAGGAGTGAGAAGGAAATTCCTTTTATACACAAGCAGGACACTGATGACTAATGACTGAGAGATGAAAGTAACTCACCTCATTCATTAAGTATAAAGGGTAATTTAAGTTTTACCTGCCTGTCTGCTGCTGGCAGGAGCTTAACCTACTCCATATGTCCAAAGAAAATTAAGCAAATCAGTATTTATGGAAAGAAGCCATTTGGTGCATATAGCAGAAAGAGCTCCAGCTCTAGAGTTGTGAGACATAAGCTCCAGTGGAGGCTCTTAACCTATCCAAGTGTTAGTTTCCTTATTTGATCAATAGTTAAGTATGCCTGCCATGGCTGCTTCTCAGGGCTGCTGTGAGGAATGAAAAGCCTAATGCATGAGAAAGTTGTTGTAAATTATACATTTCTCCACAAATAAATTATTCTGCCATTATTACTACATATCCAGAAGAATTGCTCTTAAATTACGTGAGGTCATAGAACTCTTTGAAAATGTAATTGAAGTTATAAGCTTTCACTCTCCAAAAAATAAACATACTTTAATAATTATATATAATTTCAGGGAGTTTATTAAATTCCTGAACTGAAGGGTAAATGATTCTCAGGCCAAGAATTCTGGACCTAAAATACTGTAATATTTTAAAATTATTAGCTATTTCAAGCCTCAGAAATTTACATCACAGACTCCTGTGTACCCATCACTGACATTTAAAAAACGTTAGCATTGTGACATATTTACTACAGATATTTTTAAAAATATATAATTATAGAATTATCCAACTCCAAACATGCCACTGTATTCTACATTTTTTATGCAAATAAAACCTAAAATGTTGTCCCTGCTTACAAATCATTTTCATGCTAATCAGATGGACATTTACAAAAAGAGAAAAAGAGAGACAGGGAAGAAAATAGGATGTGGTCATTGTGAAAGCTTATAAAGATGAGAGAGTCCTGGGAAGGCCGAAGCCATCCAGATAATCATTACACAGGAGTTTCATTTGAGACCGCTTTTAACAAAGGGTTAAAGATATATAGGTAAGAGATATCTAGCACATAACAAGAAGTCAAGCAATATACATTAAATGAATAATTAAGTACATGAATGAATAAATGAATGGACGGATGGATTTCTTGAATGTCTGTTATGTGCCAGGCATTAAGTTAGGTCTTGGACACATAATATAAATAAATTAGACATGTTTGCTAATCTTAAGAAGATCCTGCTATAAAGGAAACATAAATGAAGGTCAGAAAGACAATGTGATAAGATAAAGTCTAGTACTTTTTGGAGGAAGGTGCAAACAGGCTTTTCAGAGGAAGTGTCATTTGAGATTGGTTTTGAAGTGTGAATAGAATTTAAGTAAAGATGACAGCATTTGGAAAGAAATAGGGATCTGAAACTGTTTGCTATTAGTACTAGAACATAATGGGAAAGCATAGCAAATGAGGCCAGAGCCAGAGAGTAGACTTGGAGTACTTTTCTAAGGAAAAGCACCTTCATCCTGAAGATAAATTCAAACTTGATGGTAAGAATCACCAAATGTTTTATTAACAAGCAGATTCCCAGCCTCTACCTCCCAAGACTCTCATTCAGAAGATGTATAGGGATCTCCACTGTTTATTCATGTCCTAGGGAATTATTACTCTTGGGCAAGTTTAGAAAAGAATACTAGAGGTAATATCCAGGCCTGGCACAGTTTATCCGCACTAGGGTGAAGCAAGAAGAAAGAAACGAAAATAAAACAAAAAAATGAAAGAAGAATTTACCTAGATATATAAAAGCTGTTATGTTTGCTTATAAGTTACTAATATTATAGGCTCAAGCCTATAATCCCAGCAGTTTGAGAGGCCGAGGTAGGCAGATCACTTGAGGTCAGGAGGTTGCAACCAGCCTGACCAACATGGTGAAACCTCATCTCTACTAAATATACAAAAATTAGCCAGGTGTGGTGGCGCATGGCTGTAATCCCAGCTACTCAGGAGGCTGAGGCAGCAGAATTGCTTGAACCCAGGAGGTGGAGCTTGCAGTGAGCTGAGATAGTGCCACTGCACTTCAGTCTGGGAGACAGAGTGAGACTCCATCTGAAAGAAAGAAAGAAAGAAAGAAAGAAAGAAAGAAAGAAAGAAAGAA
>NC_045446.1:35937715-36061133 GCF_002776525.5 Piliocolobus tephrosceles
CATAAGTGAAGGAGAAATACAATCCTTTACAGATAAGTAGATGCTTAGAGATTTTGTCACCACCAGGCCTGCCTTACAAGAGACCCTGAAGGAAGCCCTAAACATGGAAAGGAACAACCGGTACCAGCCATTGCAAAAACATGCCAAAATGTAAAGACCATCGAGCCTAGGAAGAAACTGCATCAACTAATGAGCAAAATAACCAGTTAATATCATAATGGCAGGATCAAGTTCACACATAACAATATTAACCTTAAATGGAAATGGACTAAATGCTCCAATTAAAAGACACAGACTGGCAAACTGGATAAAGAGTCAAGACCCATCAGTCTGCTGTCTTCAGGAGACCCATGTCACATGCAGAGACATACATAGGCTCAAAAGAAAGGGATGGAGGAAGATCTACCAAGCAAATGGAGAACAAAAAAAAGCAGGGGTTGCAATCCTAGTCTCTGATAAAACAGACTTTAAGCCATCAAAGATCAAAAGAGACAAAGAAGGCCATTACATAATGGTAAAGGGATCAATTCAACAAGAAGAGTTAACTATCCTAAATATATATGCACCCAATACAGGAGCACCCAGATTCATAAAGCAAGTCCTTACAGACTTACAAAGAGACTTAGACTCCCATACAATAATAATGGGAGACTTCAACACTCCACTGTCAACATTAGACAGATCAACGAGACAGAAAGTTAACAAGGATATCCAGGAATTGAACTCATCTCTGCACCAAGTGGACCTAATAGACATCTATAGAACTCTCCACCCCAAATCAACGGAATATACATTCTTCTCAGCACCACATCACACTTATTCCAAAATTGACCACATAATTGGAAGTAAAGCACTCCTCAGCAAATATACAAGAACAGAAATTATAACAAACTGTCTCTCAGACCACAGTGCAATCAAACTAGAACTCAGGACTAAGAAATTCAATCAAAACTGCTCAACTACATGGAAACTGAACAACCTGCTCCTGAATGACTACTGGGTACATAACGAAATGAAGGCAGAAATAAAGATGTTCTTTGAAACCAATGAGAACAAAGATACAACATACCAGAATCTCTGGGACACATTTAAAGCAGTGTGTAGAGGGAAATTTATAGCACTAAATGCCCACAAGAGAAAGCAGGAAAGATCTAAAATTGACACTCTAACATCACAATTAAAAGAACTAGAGAAGCGAGAGCAAAGACATTCAAAATCTAGCAGAAGGCAAGAAATAACTAAGATCAGAGCAGAACTGAAGGAGATAGAGACACAAAAAACCCTCCAAAAAATCAATGAATCCAGGAGTTGGTTTTTTGAAAAGATCAACAAAATTGACAGACTGCTAGCAAGACTAATAAAGAAGAAAAGAGAGAGGAATCAAATAGACGCAATAAGAAATGATAAAGGGGATATCACCACCGACCCCACAGAAATACAAACTACCATCACAGAATACTATAAACACCTCTACGCAAATCAACTAGAAAATCTAGAAGGAATGGATAATTTCCTGGACACTTACACTCTTCCACGACCAAACCAGGAAGAAGTTGAATCCCTGAATAGACCAACAGCAGGCTCTGAAATTAAGGCAATAATTAATAGCCTACTAACCAAAAAAAGTCCAGGACCAGATGGATTCACAGCTGAATTCTACCAGAGGTACAAGGAGGAGCTGGTACCATTCCTTCTGAAACTATTCCAATCAATAGAAAAAGAGGGAATCCTCCCTAACTCATTTTAGGAGGCCAACATCATCCTGATACCAAAGCCTGGCAGAGACACAACAAAAAAAGAGAATTTTAGACCAATATCCCTGATGAACATCAATGCAAAAATCCTCAATAAAATACTGGCAAACCGGATTCAGCAGCACATCAAAAAGCTTATCCACCATGATCAAGTGGGCTTCATCCCTGGGATGCAAGCTGGTTCAACATTTGCAAATCAATAAACGTAATCCAGCATATCAACAGAACCAAAGACAAGAACCACATGATTATCTCAATAGATGCAGAAAAGGCTTTTGACAAAATTCAACAGCCCTTCATGCTAAAAACGCTCAATAAATTCGGTATTGATGGAACGTACCTCAAAATAATAAGAGCTATTTATGACAAACCCACAGCTAATATCATACTGAATGGGCAAAAACTGGAAAAATTCCCTTTGAAAACTGGCACAAGACAGGGATGCCCTCTCTCACCACTCCTATTCAACATAGTGTTGGAAGTTCTAGCCAGGGCAATCAGGCAAGAGAAAGAAATCAAGGGTATTCAGTTAGGAAAAGAAGAAGTCAAATTGTCCCTGTTTGCAGATGACATGATTGTATATTTAGAAAACCCCATCGTCTCAGCCCAAAATCTCCTTAAGCTGATAAGCAACTTCAGCAAAGTCTCAGGATACAAAATTAATGTGCAAAAATCGCAAGCATTCTTATACACCAGTAACAGAGAAGCAGAGAGCCAAATCGGGAAGGAACTTCCATTCACAATTGCTTCAAAGAGAATAAAATACCTAGGAATCCAACTTACAAGGGATGTAAAGGACCTCTTCAAGGAGAACTACAAACCACTGCTCAGTGAAATCAAAGAGGACGCAAACAAATGGAAGAACATACCATGCTCATGGATAGGAAGAATCAATATCGTGAAAATGGCCATACTGCCCAAGGTTATTTATAGATTCAATGCCATCCCCATCAAGCTACCAATGAGTTTCTTCACAGAACTGGAAAAAACTGCTTTAAAGTTCATATGGAACCAAAAAGGAGCCCGCATTGCCAAGACAATCCTAAGTCAAAAGGACAAAGTCGGAGGCGTCACGCTACCTGACTTCAAACTATACTACAAGGCTACAGTAACCAAAACAGCATGGTACTGGTACCAAAACAGAGATATAGACCAATGGAACAGAACAGAGTCCTCAGAAATAATACCACACATCTACAGCCATCTGATCTTTGACAAACCTGAGAGAAACAAGAAATGGGGAAAGGACTCCCTATTTAATAAATGGTGCTGGGAAAATTGGCTAGCCATAAGTAGAAAGCTGAAACTGGATCCTTTCCTTACTCCTTATATGAAGATTAATTCAAGATGGATTAGAGACTTAAATGTTAGACCTAATACCATAAAAACCCTAGAAGAAAACCTAGGTAGTACCATTCAGGACATAGGCATGAATCCAGAATCTTTAAACTTAATTTATATAAAGATTTATGAGATTTATTTTACTATATAAATAAATTTTACTATATATAAATTAAGTTTTCTTGACAAAACTGCCACTCAGAATTTTTTTCTTTTGTGGCAAAAAGTTAAATGCCCTAGATATTACTACTTAATAATTCATAATAAGCAATTTTTATATTATTAAATAATATTCAAAGTCATTATTGTAATGATTGTGCACTAGATATCATATAGATGTACAACTACTCAACCATTTCTCCTCTAGGTCTTAGTTCCCTCCATATTTAGCAATACAAATAACTTGTTCACTGGTTTAATTGGGCATGCAAGAAGATACAATAAAATATATGCTGAAAACGACATTGATCAGTTCCCCAGTCATAGCTTTCTATGGGGACCACCAATACAGCTGTACTCCCTCCTGCCTCATGCAAATTGCCATAGTCAGGGTCTCAGCCAAGGTAGCTAAGAGACTTGGTAAAAGCCTCCATGTTCACCCAACACAGAAACAGCTGACAAATAAAAAGCCCTAGGAGCAGCCTTGAAGACAGTTAAGCCAATTAAATGCCAAAATTGATGCCAAGTCAGAGCATTCTCTTGTATCTGTCAACTCCACAGGTGAGCAATGAACCTACACACTCTGCTAACACGTGGCAAGTTTCCAGACCCAAGGCATCTTCTCCAATTGAGAACCAATTAGGCTGAAAGTACTTAACAATTAAATTCCTCCCCTTGGTATGTCCACAGTCCTATAAAATTCCAACAGATAATTGCAGTAGGAGTGAAAGAGATCAAACTTAGCAGGGCTTATAAAACACATCTCCAGTGACTCAAGGCTATGTGATGTTAGGATTATTTAGTACTCACAGAGTACCTTTTTTCCTCCACCCCGCACTAGGCCCACCCACAGGGATAATGAGAGAAGACAAATATAGAGCTCTAAGTGAAGCTACACCATAAGTCCAAGTTTAGGTACATGATGAGACATGATACTCAGTAGACAAAATTTGGTTATTCTAAATTGCATTGACTGCTTGACTTGAAAACAGAATTTTCTTGAGATCTCATGAAGCACATTTGTCCTGCGTAACCCTTTCATTTCTGCTGTCTTCATCCTGGGTACGTGCTCAGCATAGTGAGCGTTTATTATTCTTTTGCTAGCAGGAAGGTTAGTGGAGATATTCTCAGAACTATATAACACACAATGGGCACCCTCCTGGGATTTTTCTAGGAAAGAAGTAGCCGTAACAAATTGTCAACCTCCACACATATCCTAGTACCTTTAGGACTTCAATTGTTCCCTCTATGGATTCTAAAATTGTTACAAGTTATTGCAAAAGGGAAAATGCTCATTTAAGACTGAACAAAAATCCACAGATCTCTAGCAAAGGGTAACAGCTTCTGCTTTTCTGTTTCTGCTGGATCTTACACAGACATCCATCACAGCACTTATAGCACTTTTTTTTTTTTTTTGCATTCTTCTCATACACACACAATTAATGCTTTCAAAAATGTGGTCTGTCCGGGCGTGGTGACTCACACCTGTAATCCCAGCACTTTGGGAGGCCGAGGTGGGCGGATCACCTAAAGTCAGGGGTTCAAGACCATCCTGGCCAACATGGTGAAACCCTGTCTCTACTAAAATACAAAAATTAGTCAGGCATGGTGGCATGCACCTGTAATCCCAGCTACTCAGCAGGATGAGGCAGGAGGATTGCTTGAACCTGGGAGGCAGAGATTGCAGTGAGCTGAGTTCGTGCCACTGCACTCCAGTCTGTGCAATAGAGTGAGACTCTGTCTCCAGAAAAAAGAAAAAAGAAAAAAAAAAAGTGTGGTCTATGAACCACCAATATCAAAATCTTGGGAGTGGTGTGGTTGATAAAATAGTTTCCTGGGACTCGGCCCCAGGCCAACTAAACTTGAATGTTCACAGGGTGGGAAGTGGGATTCAGTCAGATGATTTAAAGTCTGACAACCACTTCACTGAGCCCTAAGTCTCTCAAGCACAGGGAATTTGTCCCAGTAAGAGAGAAAATATTTGGGACCAAAGGAAGGACTAAGATCTACCAGACAACCAGATATAGGACACAGGCACTGGCCGTTTCTGCCTACAAGGACAACCCCAGTCCTACGTGGCCTGAAAAGACTCTAACAGCCCATATGCCTTGTTATAAACTCTGAAATAGTTCACTTTATAAACGAAGCTCCTGGAGAGAATAGTGCACAATTTCTCTTTCTCACTGCCTGGGAAAAGGTCTTTGAGCAAGAATGAAAACAAGGATAATAATAGAATTGAGTTCCTGGGCTGTTCTAAGGAATTACCATTAAAATCAATCATGAAATTATTTTCTAATATAATGTGAAGTGTAACTTCTTAAAATAGGAATAATAAGTCTGAATTTGCTTTTTCCCCCACTTTGTTCATTAATTAATTTAGTTATTCAATGATTCATTTTCTTATTCAGTAAATATTTATTGAGCACCTACCATGTACCAGGCACTGAACTAACAGCTAAGGATAAACAAGATAGACAAAGTCTCCGCCCTTGTTTGGTAGAAATTTGTTTCATTTATTCATGCATTCATTCAACAAATGTAACTAAACCATCATTTGGAAGAAACTGGGCTGGGCACTTTGAAGAATGTTTAGACAAATGATGTGTAAACCGTGTCCTCTAGCAGTTTTCAATCTAGCTGGGATGTCAGAGACCCAGCCAGAAATGACTCATTCTAGTACAAGGCAAAACAAAATGACCAAGTAAAAAACGAGATTGCTTCTGACTCAGGTTGACTGAAAAGGAGAGACTTAAGCAAAGTTGTAAACCGAGGCAAATTTTGACATTCAGGTATGAAAACAGCATATTCATCTGCTGAAATCACAAGGGCAAAAGCAAGTATGCCCATCTAAATATTTGAAAAAGTGTAACAAGCTGAGTGCTGTATATGGTGTGTTTAAAAACTGAGGAGAAAAACATCTGACCAGTTGAAGGATACCTGGCTAAAAATTTGGTCTATGTTGCATCCCTATATGTACATCTTCCTTTTCTATTTATTTATTCAATTATTTATGCAAAATATTTATTAAGCACCTAATATTTGTCAGGCATCATACTAGGTGAGTGTATTAGGGGTTTCTAGAGGGAAAGAATTAATAGGATATATGTATATATGAAAGAGAGTTTATTAAGGAGAATCAACTCCCACTATCACAAGGTGAAGTCCCACAATAGGCCATCTGCAAGATGAGGAGCAAGGAAACCAGTAGTGGCTCAGCCTGAGTCCTCAAACCTCAAAAGCAGGGAAGCTGATAGTGCAGCCCTCAGTCTGTGGCCGAAGGCCTGGAAGCTCCTGGCAAACCACTGGTGTTAAGTCCAAGGGTCCAAAAGCTGAAGGACTTGGAGTCCGATGTTCAAGGGCAGGAAGCATCCAGCATGAGAGAAAGATGAAGACTGGAAGACTCCGCAAGTCAGCTTCACCCTCCTTCTTCTGTCTGCTTTATTCTAGCCATGCTGGCAGCTGATTAGATGGTGGCCACCCAGATTGAAGGTGGGTCTGCCTCACCCAATCCATTGACTCAAATGTTATTCTCTTTTGGCGACAACCCCACAGACACACCCAGGAACAATACTTTGCATCCTTCAATCCAATCAAATTGACACTCAATATTAACTATCACACTGAGCATATATAAATGAGATCTCTGATTTCTACCCTTGAAAGCCTAGGAAACAAGAGAGAAATAGTGAGCACATGGCGTATGTGCTACCTTTTCTATCTCCCTTGCCCATGGCCCAAATCACTAATTAACAGAGTAGCCTTTTCTGCTGAGCCTATATACAGTCTCTGAACATTAAAAAACAGTATTCCATGCAAGCATTTTCAAAAAAAAAAAAAAAAAAAAAAAACTCAGTGTCAGAGATATGTGGAGGAAGGCTGAAATTTCCCAACCAAGGCAACCTTGGATTAGTCTTGCTAGTGAATCTGCCAGCTGACCACAGATGCATGAGCACTGATGCATTTGGCTTAGCTCAGATCTGCAAAATCTTCTATAAATCCACAGACTTGTGAAAAATAATATACAGTTGTTATTTTAAGCCACAAAGTTTTGGAGTGGTTTATAATGCACAATAGCAAACTGATAAAGAATTTGGTATTGCACTTTGGTTCTGTCATAACTAAAACTTAAAAGATATGACATTGGCTTTGGGTCAGAAAAGTTGGCAGAAGCTAGAATAATGGTGAGGAAGCTGTTAAAGGAGACTGGAGAAATGGCGATCCATTTCATATAATGGTGAAACCACTGTTAAGACTGCCACCTGTTATAACTAAGAAAATTTTAAATGTACTAATGAGCTTTTAGATTTAAGCAATGAGATTTCCATGCAGAATGTTGAAAGTGCCAGCTGGCTCTTATTGACTGTATTTAATACACTACTACAAGAAAGAGATATTCTAAAGAAAAGACTAGCTATTCTACAAGGAGAACATAGAGAAAATACGGAGTTCATGATTTTCTGGGAGGGACATAAAACTATTTTTTATCTCTAGCCCCTCTAGGGAGCAATATAACTCTCAAAACAAATTTAAGCTTGGGGACAAAAATAAAATCACAGGCATGGCTATAAGATCTTTTTTGAAGATCTGTGAAGGAATTCAGGCAAACTCTAGTAGAGCTTCTCTACTATACAAAAGAGATTAGAATATTAGTAAAGGTGTGACTTTTATCTCATGAAGTAGAATCCAACCATATTCATAGGAATTCAGAATATTTTTAATTCATCTAGATTGGCAACATTTTGCCAGCCTGGAGGAAAAAAGAATTGAGAATCTATAGAGGTGTCTCAAACTTGTAGAAAGACATCTCTGCCCCTAATTTCCTATAGGCAGGAAGCAGGAAAATCTTCCAATATTCTTTTCTGAAGTGGGCAAGAAAAGTGGAAGACACATGCCAACAGCCATGGAAAACAATGAACTGAGGAGCATTCCCAGAAAGCAGAATGAATCAAATAACATTTCCCATTTCCAGAGTAGGGGAAATGGAAAGCATCTGCCCAGAAAGAGTTCAGAGTTTCCACAGACCAGTGACTGCTATGTAGTTTCAATTCATCTCCTTTCTAAATGAGAATACTTATATAAGTTTTTCTGTCCTCATTTCGCCATTCTATGTTGAGTATGTTTAGAGCAAATTTTTGCCAGCAAATTTTGTTATGTTTTTTGCCAGAACTTAACTTTTTTGATCAAGAGGAGCATGTAATGAACCTGATATAGATCACAATGCCCTGGACTTCAAGTAGGATGACCCAACTTGAAGAGATTTTGGAAGGTCCTGGGATAGGAGGAATATATTTCACAAGGGGAAGCATGTTATGTAATCGTGCCCAGAAGGCAGAATATGGCAGATTGAGCGAATTAGGGGACCCAGGTTTTCATAACTGCTATATCTTTCCCCTTTGGTAGTACTGTCACACTCTAACTCTAGGTTTAACCAAGTGACTGTTTGGATGAGTGAGAAAAACTTGAAACCAGCAAAGGCTTGAAAATTTGCTTGTGCATTTCTGCCTTTTGTCTTTGATTCCTGCCACTACCATGAGAACCTACCAGGCTAGCCTGCTGAAGGGAATGAAAGACACATAGAAGAGAGCCAAGTTGTTCTAGCTGAACTTATACTAGACTAAACCATCCCCAGTCAACTTACCAGCTGACTGCAGATGCCCAAGATGGCAAAATGAGCTGAGCCTATCCTAGATCAGCAGAATCTTTCAGCCAGACAGTAGACCCACAAGAAGTAATGACCACTAAGTTTATGTTACACAGCAAGAGTGAACTGATACAGACAGCATGTGTGATGAAATCTATTTACCATCTCAGTAGTAGAGTTCCTTTTAAAGAAGTTGGAGGCAAATTTGAAGGATATTCCCTCATTAATAGATTTCGTCTTTTTAGTGATATTCATAAAATCTCAGCTCGATGGACATCTCTAAATTGACAGACAGATAGAAAGAATAGCAGTGAGGTGATACCAATATGAGAATTCAACAAGTCAGTGTCTGAATCATTGAAAACAGCCTTGGTCAGAGATGTGATTATGCCATCTGCCTTAGTCTATTCTCACACAGCTAATAATGACATAATTGAGACTAGGTAATTTATAGAGGAAAGAGGTTTAATTGACTCACAGTTCAGCATATCTGGGCAGGCCTTAGGAAATTCACAGTCATGGTGGAAGGGGAAGCAAACATGTCCTTCTTCATGTGATGGCAGGAAGGAGAAGAATGAGAGCCAAGTGAAGGGAGAAGCCCCTTATAAAACCATTAGATCTCATGAGAACTAACTCACTATCACAAGAACAGGATGGAAAAAACTGCTCCCATGATTCAATTATCTCCACCTAGTTCCTCCCCACAACATATGGGGATTATGGAAACTACAATTCAAGATGAGATTTGGGTGGGGAAACAGTCAAAGCAGATCACCATCATAGACCAGCTCAGCCTCTTAAATGCAGAATGATGCCCAAGGAGACCATCCTTCACTTAGGAAGGAGTCTAGTTTAATTACATTTGATAATTAGATAACGCTGCAATTAAAAATTACACGTTAGATGAATGGGGGGATTCTCAGTGGTATTGGAGAAGAAAGGATTGATCTATGAGATGCATCAAGGACAACCCAACTAGTTGTAGGGTCTAGTTGTAGATGGGGAAATGTGAAAAAGGAGGCATCAAAGGTCATCACAACCTAGTCATTAATCTACTTAAAAACCTTCAATAGCTCCATGGAAACTTACGTGATGTCTCTATTAAAGTCTAAGTTCCGTGCAGAACCAAATAATTAAAGATAATCGTCATCATCATCACCATCATCAAATCTAACACTTATTGACTGTGTATTCTTATTACATGTCAGGCAGTGCACTAAGAAATTTGCCTTCATTAATTGTCTTGTTTACTTTTTACAATACCCTTGGAAAATAGAAACTGATATTATCCCCATTTTACACATGAGAAACTGAAGTCTAGGGAACTTGAAGTGATTTGCCCATGGTCAGGCAGTTAAAACACAATGGAGTCAAAGTTCAAACAGAGGTCGTCCTCTGACTTGAAAGCATTCATTCTTAAATATTATCCTATTCTTCCTCTCTTATTGGGATAATTGCTAGCTCCCCAGTGTCAACTCAGGTTTGTTATGGTATATACGATACATATTTGTTGAGTTAATGAATGAAGAAATGAGAAGAAAATAAATGAATAAAAGGATAAATTGACCCCAAATGAGTAAGAGAATAATAGTACTAATGACAGAACCAAAAACAAAAACAAAAACAAACAACAAAAAAACAAAAAAACAAAAAAAACTGAGAGAAGTCCTGCAAGGCGAAGGCAAGGAAACTTTGCATTTTATTATGGCAATAATAGAACGACAGTTCCTCCATGTGTTCAGGAAGAAATTAGCAAGATGACATTTGAAAAAGAAATTAAGTGAACACAGGTTTTTGGCACCTTTGATATAAAGAAAAATAGGTTATTTATATAGGTAAGAATGACCTTTGTATATCTAGAAGCAAAAGGCAAAAAAAAAAAAGGAAGAAAAAAATGTGGAAAAAAAGGAGGTTACCAAAATGAGCCAGTGCTCTGGGAGTTTGTTGCTAAGAAAGAAGGCTTCACTAGGTTATGGTCAAACAAGGCCATGCTATAAAGCATTCTTCCCAGGGCACACCTGCTTCTATATTACCTCCCCTAATTAACAAGAACAGCTGAGAATTCATTGATTATGTTCCTATGTGTATTACTTATTCTGCCAGACCCTTGATAATGGAATTCATAATTTAATCTTCATGGAAACACTCTGAGTTTGATACTATTATTTCCATTTTACAGATGAAGTTCAGTGAGAGAAAGATCCTTCTGCTAAAAATGGTTGAGAGGTACAAACTTAGATCTGTCTAACACTAAAACTCTTACTCGTTTTTCTATATTGGACAAATAGAACTGCCAGACCACTGACTGAAAGAGAGCATTCACCCCTCTTGCCTTCAATGGACAATATCGAAGAAGAAACTTCTTTTTCCTCCAATACATTTTTCCAAGGAGAGAAAAGAGTAATAAACATGAATGACCATTTCCAATCATGTGCACGTAAGTAGACTTAGTTGAATCATTATAGCAATAATTATTGATTCTTTTATTTAATTCCTTAAAAAGAAAGAGATATACCTAACTTTAATTGAACTACCATAATATCATGAATATAAAACAGTTAAAACAGCAGTAAGTTGCCTTTTCTTTTCCAGCTCAGTGTCTTTATTCTTTTCCATCCTCAATAACTATCTATACCATTTTTGTCCATGTCAGACTATAAGGTTTGACTAAGAATTTGGTCAGCCCCATTATAACTCCTTGCATGGCACACAAAGGTATTCTCCATGAGATGGAGTCCAAGTCACAGAAGGTTTTGCAGTGGAAAGTTGGAGCCTTTTCTTCACCCTTAGTTACATACTCTAGTGTTAATGGAAGGATTCCTCCATTCCTAATAGAATCTGGGAGAGAGTTAAGAATCCTATGATGGGCACCATGTGGAGACACAATTTGCTTGTTGTCTAACTAGCTGTTAGTCTACCTCTTTCCTGGAGTGTGAGTATAGATTTCACCAAACAAAAGTATTATCTTTCCCCTAATTCCCGTTTACTCTTTAAGGTTTTATAAGCAGGCACTTTTTACTAATATTTCAAGTTACTCCTGACTTTTGATCTTCTTTAATTGTCATCTAAGGACATGCATTATCTCCCCCAAGACATTGCAGTTTCTTGTAAGCAGGGATGCCCTAAACACGAGTTTGGGTGATGGCAAAATAAAATTGAGAAGAGAGACTCAGACTGAGAAACTTATTACACAAAATAGGGTAGGATAAGTAATAGGAGGTAGGAGGCTGACCCAGCTATACTCTAAATGCGCCAGCAGAGCTTGGTAACCATGCAGGAAAGAGGTAGCAGCAGTCCAGTCAGGCAGGCAGTATAACAGGGGGTTAAAAAGTCAGGCAGGGAGAACATGGTGATGAGCCTTCCAGATAAAGATAATATGAATAGGTGGTCAGCACCAGAGGATAAGAATGGCTCCAGCAGGGCCTGGGCTTTGTGAACAGGACGCCAGGTATCACGTTATAGGAAGGGGATCTGCCGGTGACAGATGCAGGCTCCAGAAGCATCAGAGTCCTGGAAAAGAAATAAAGACAGGAGAGAACAAGACAGAAACTCTAGAAGTTATTTAAGCTCAGAAACTTGGAGAAGTTGGACGAGGTCAAGGAGAATATGCCATATCAGCAGTCAGAATGATAGTCTTGAGCCCCTATGCCAGATATAGAGCAAAGTGCCTCCCATGTTAGTGTTAGTACCCAGATTGTCTCAGGGAGCCATTGATGAGGTTTATAGAAATTAAGCCATAGTACCCAGCTTGTCTCAGGGAGCCATTTATGAGGTTTATAGAAATTAAGCTAGTCCCTGAAATGACTGTAGATTACATATTTTTAAATTCCACCATGGGTTGACATCTAGAGCTCTGCATATAGAAGACACTTGATTATAATCACATAGAACTAAGTGCATTATATGTGCTAGACACTAGTCTAAGTGCTTGACATGAGTTATCACATTTAACCACATCCTAAGATTGTATATACAATTATGCGCCAAATAACATTTTGGTCGACAATAGATCATATATGACAGTGGTCCTAAAAGACCATAACATCATATTTTTACTGTACCTTTTCTATGCCTAGCCATGTGTAGCTACACATATACTTACCATTGTGTTATAATTGCTTACAGTATTCAGTACAGTAACCTGCTATACAGGTTTATAGCTTAGGAGCAATAGGCTATACTATATAGCCTGAGTATGTAGTAGGCTACACTATCTAGGTTTGTGTAAGTACACTCTATAACATTTGTACAAAATTAACTAATGACATTTTTCTAGAAATGTATCCCTGCCATTAAGCAATTAATTATTGTACTATTATTCTTATTTAATAGAAAGAAAGCCAAGGCCCAAGCATATGAAATAAATTGCCCAAGAGCTGGAAGCACTCCGCTTGAAAATCAGCACAAGACAAAGATGTCCTCTCTCACCACACCTGTACAATGTAGTATTGGAAGTTCTGGCCAGGGCAATCAGGCAAGAGAAGGAAATAAAGGTATTCGAATAGGAAGAGAGGAAGTCAAACTATCTTTGTTTGACGATGACATGATCCCATCTTCTCAGCCCAAAAGCTTCTTAAGCCAATAAGCAACTTCAGCAAAGTCTCAGGATACAAAATCAGCATGCGAAAATGGCTAGCATTCCTATACACCAACAACAGGCAAACTGAGAGCCAAATCATGAATGAACTCCCATTCACAATTGCCACAAAAAGAATATAATACCTAGGAATACAGTTAACAAGGGAAGTGAAGGACCTCTTCAAGAGGAACTACAAACCACTGCTCAAAGAAGTCAGAGAGGACACGAACAAATGGAAAAACATTGCATGCTCATGGATAAGAAGAATCAATATCATGACAATGGCCATATTGCCCAAAGTAATTTGTAGATTCAATGCTATTCTCATTAAACTACCATTGACATTCTTCAAACTATTTTAATATCCATATAGAACCAAAAAAAAAGCCCAGAGAGCCAAGACAATCCTAAGCAAAAAGAACAAGGTTGGAGGCATCACACTATCTGATTTCAAACTATACTACAAGGCTACAGTAATCAAAACAGCATGGTACTGGTTCAAGAATAGACACATAGACCAATGGAACAGAATAGAGAACCCAGAAATAAGACCACACACCTACAACCATCTGATTTTGACAACCTGACAAAAACAAACAATGGGGAAATAATTCTCTATTTAATAAATGGTGCTGGGAGAATTGGCTGGCCACATGAAGAAAATTGAAATTGGACTACTTCCTTATACCACATACAAAAATCAACTCAAGATGGATTAAAGACTTAAACATAAAACTGGAAACTATAAAAGCTGTGGAAGAAAATCTAGGCAATACCATTCAGGACATTGGCATAGGCAAAGACTTCATGACGAAAACATCAAAAGCAATTTCAATAAAAGCCAAAATTGACAAATGGGATCTAATTAAAGAACTTCTGCACAGCAAAAAAAACCTATTATCAGAGTGAACTGTCAACCTACAGAATGGGAAAAAAATTTTGCAATCTATCCATCTGACAAAGGTCTAATATCCAGCATCTACAAGGAAAAAAAAATAAATAATGCCATTAAAAAGTGGGCAAAGGACACGAACAGACACTTCTCAAAAGAGGACATACATGCAGCAAATAAACATATGAAAAAAAGCTCAAAAGCACTGATCATTAGAGAAATGCAAATCAAAACTACAATGAAATACCATCTCATGCCAGTCAAAATGGCTATTGCTACCAAGTCAAAAAAAAAAAAAAACAGATGCTGGCAAGGTTGCAGAGAAAAAATAATGCTTTTGAACTTTTGGTGGGAATGCAAATTAGTTCAATCATTATGGAAGACAGTGTGGCGATTCCTCAAAGACACAGAGGCAGAAATACCATTTGACCCAGCAATCTCATTACTGGGTATATACTGAAAGGAATATAAATCATTCTATTATAAAGATACATGCAGCACTATTCACAATAGCAAAGAGATGGAATCAAACTAAACACCCATCAGTGATAGACTGGATAAAGAAAGTGTGGTACATATACACCATGGAATACTATGTAACCATAAGAAGGAATGAGACCGTGTCCTTCGAAGGGACATGGATGGAGCTGGAAGCCATTAACCTCAGCAAACTAACACAGGACAGAAAACCAAACACCGCATGTTCTCACTTATAAGTGGGAGCTGAACTATGAGAACACATGGAAATGCAAGGGGGAATAACACACACTGGGGGCCTGTCAGAGCGTGGGTGGGGAGGAGAGAGAGCATTAGGAAGAATAGCTAATGCTGGGCTGAATATCTAGGTGATGGGATTAACTGTGCAGCAAACCGCCATGGCACACATAATCTATGTAACAAACCTGCACATCCTGCGCATGTATCCCTGAACTTAAAATTAAAAATAAATGAATAAATTGCCCAAAGTAATGCATTGTGCAAATAGTGAAGCTGGAATACAGATTCAAATAGCTTGTCAACAAAACCCAGTCTTAAAGCTATATTGCCAATCTTGGTGATACAATTTTATACAAAAAAAATTTGCTGAAGTCTTACATGGCAGACCCTGTGCTAGCTATTAGTGTCTCAACAACAAAAAATGTATATAGGTAACATCTATGCCTGTAAGGAGCTTAAAGTATAATGCATATATGATGCATTAAAGGTAGAAATACTTACTAAAGCACTCTGATAGGAGGCTAGAGGGTGCTATGAGAGCACTTAGCACAGGAACCGAATACTCCCCAAAGGTGAGGTCACTTAGGTGAAGTGATGAATGATTAGAGGTCATAAAAGCAAAGGATGAAGAGGAAGGGGAAAGAACAACTTGTTCAAAGCTCCAAAGGCAAAAAGGAGCATAATTCTTTCAAGTTACTGAAGGTCACTCTGCATGACAGAAGTTAAGAGTATATAAAACGATGAGAGAAATCAAACAAGAGATGTCACTAGAGAAGTGGACAGAGGCCCGATTATGATTATGCAGGGCCAAGGAGGTGACATTCAGGAGTCAGGACTTCACATTGAGGGAAAAACTAGGAAAGGATTTAAAGAAGGCAGTAATGTGACCAGATATATATTTAGGAAAAATTACTTTGACTTCTGTGTGGAAAGAATGAATAGATGGATGAGTGAATAGATGGAGGGATGGACTGATGGACAGAAAACCAATTCTTGCTCTTCCTACTTCATGAAACAGATTTAAGTAGGTTTCATTGTTCCTACAGCCCATCTGCCTCTCAGTCTTCTGATAGAAACTAGAGCCCAGAAGATATCACCAGAGGCCAAGTCTACCACAGGAAAATGATCTTATAAAAAAATGAATGGTTTTCACTTAACAGTGGGTTATTTCCATGCTCTGTATGGACTCTTATGCTCCCATCCCAGCAAGGAATTTGCTATAGTTCCAACAAGTCTTCTACAACCAACCACTGCTATTGCAGTAACTGTAAACATATGTTTTCTGCTTTTCCCACATGTACCACAACCTGTACCACAGGTTGAAGCTCAATGCAGAGAAAAAGGGGCACAGAGGAAGTCTGGAATGTCTGGTGTCATACCAGCCATGCAAAAGGTCTTGGCCTTATGTGATAAATCATACCTTCCACATCTGTTGGTGAGAGAATTGAAAGAGGGCACATCTCTTCTGTGTGTAGCCTAATGGTTCTCTTCCAACACTAAACAAGTCCATTTAAAGCACAGGCTGGCAGGGGTCACCTTCACCATCACACATGTTTTAACAATCCAGGTGCTCAGAGAACATAAAAGTTCTGTAACTGTAAAGAATCAAACAGCTTTGAAGAGCCTATGCTAATGCTTTTCTGAAGGGATTATGTGTAGACAACTCTAATTGTTGCACTGAACCTATGCCCTTCTTTGCTTCCCTCCTACCTGTCTTTGTCATATGTACGTGCCTTCTCTACCCTTTTACCTCAGGTTGTCCTACACACAGAAAACTAAGTGGGAGAGAGGGGCCTATAATACTGACTCACCTTAAGCACCAGCAGACAAAGCAAAAGGTGATTATTTTAGATCTCTTTCACAAGAAAATGTGCAGCCTAGAAACAGAAAGGGCAAAAGATCAGAAAAAAGAAAACAGGAAACATGCTAGACATTTTTACTTTTGTGTAAGATGAAGTTAAGACATTTTTACTTATTAGCAAGACTAGCTTAAGAAAATTCTTCAGTCATTACATCTATAAAAATGATGCAATATTAACATCATACCAAAATGACAGATGCAGATGTCAGTAGGGAGAACATAGTAAACAGTATAAAGGGCTCTAAAAATGCAAAGCATTATGGCTAGGTTTTATGGGGTATTTTTTTTGTTTGTTTCTTTGGGTTTTCTTAAAAAATATTTTATGAGTACATAGTAGGAGTATATGTTTATGGGGTATATGGGATATTTTGATATAAGCATGCAATGTGTAATAATCACATCAGGGTACATGAGGTATCAATCACCTCGCACATTTATCTTTTGTGTTACAAGCAATCCAATTACACTTTTAGTTATATTAAAATGTACAGTTAAATTACTGCCTACAGTCATCCTGTTGTGCTATCAAATACTAGATCTTACTCATTCTTTCTAACTATTTTTTTGGCCTCTTTATCCCCACTAATCTCCATTCCCCTGGTACCCTTCCCAGCCTTTGGTAACCATCCTTCTACTCTCTATCTCTATGAGTTCAACTGTTATAATTCTTAGCTCCCCAAAATAAGTGAGAACATGTGAAGTTTGTCTTTCCGTTCTTGGATTATATCACTTAACATAATAACCTCCAGTTTTATCCATGTTGTTGCAAATGACAGGGTCTCATTATTTTTTATGGTTGAATAATACTCCATTGTGTAAATATACTGTATTTTCTTTATTCAGTTGTCTGTTGATGGACACTTAGGTTGTTTCCAAATCTTGGCTACTGCAGTAACCTTGGGGGTGCAGGTATCTCTTCATTCAATACATTGATTTTCTTTTTCTTGGGGGGTGGGTATCTACCTAGCAGTGGGATTGATGGATCATATGATAGCTCTGTTTTTAGTTCTTTGAGGAACTTCCAAAATGTTCTCCATAGTGGTTGTACTAATTTACATTTCAACAACAGTGTATGAGGGTTCTCTTTTCTTTTCATCCTTGAAAGCATTTGTTATTGATCGTGTTTTGGATAAAAGTTATTTTAACTGAGATGAATTGAGATGTCATTATCATTTTGATTTGCGTTTCTCTGATAAGTGATGCTGAACATTTTTATGCCTTTTTGCCATTTGTATGTCTTCTTTTAAGAAATGTCTATTCATATCTTCCGCTCATTTTAAATATTGTATTATTGTTTTTTTTCCTACAGAGTTTGTTTGAGCTCCTTATATACTCCATTTATTAACCCCTTGTTGGATGGGTAGTTGCAAACATTTTCTCCCATTCTGTGGGCTGTTTTCTTTACTTGGTTGATTGTTTCCTTTGCTATGAAGAAACATTTTAGCTTGATATGATCCCATTTGTCCGTTTTTGCTTTGGTTGCCTGTGCTTGTGGGGTATTACTCAAGAAATCCTCACCTAGTCAATGTTCCAAAGAGTTTCTCCAATATTTTCTATTAGCAGTTTCATGGCTTGTGGTCTTAGATTTAAGTTTTTAATTCACTTTGATTTTATTTTTGTATATGGCAAGGGATAGAGGTTTAATTTGATTCTTCTGCATATAAATATCCAGTTTTCACAGCATCGTGTATCACACAGACTGTCCTTTTCCCAATGTTTGCTCTTGGCACCTTTGTGGAAAATGAGTTCACTGTAGATGTATGTATGGCTTTGTTTCTGAGTTCTCTATTCTGCTCATTTCATTGGTCTATGTGTCTGTGTTTATGCCAGTACCATGCTCTTTTTGTTGCTATAGCTCTGTAGTGTAATTTGAAGTGAAGCAACATAACTCCTCCAGTATTGTTCTTTTTGCTCAGGATAGTTTTGAATATCTGGGTCTTTTGTAGTTCTACGTAAATTTTAGAATTTTTTTTCTATTTCTGTGAAGAATGTCATTGATATTTTGATAGAGATTGTAGTAAATCTATATATTGCTTTGGGTAGTATGGACATTTTAACAATATTAATTCTTCCAAACCATAAACATGTAATACTTTCTATTTTTTGTATCCCCTTCCATTTCTTTTATCAATGTTTTATAGTTTTCATTGTAGAAATATTTCACTTTTGTTAAATGAATTCCTAGTTATTTAATTTGATATACAGCTATTGTAAATGGAATTACTTTCCTGATTTCAGATTGTTTGTTGTTGGCATATAAAAATGCTACCGATTTTTGTATGCTGATTTTGTATCCTGCAACTTTACTGAATGTGTTTATTAGTAATAGTAGTTTTTTGGTTGGGTCTATAGGGTATTCCAAATATAAGATCATAACATCAGCAAAAAAGGATAACTGGACTTCTTCCTTTCCAGTTTGGATGCCCTTTATTTATTTCTCTTGTCTGATTGGCCTAGCTAGGACTTCCAGTACCATGTTGAATAATAGTAGTGAAAGTGAGCATCCTTGTCATGTTCAAGATCTTAAAGGAAAGGGTTTCTCTTTTTTTTCCCATTTGTTATGATATTAGTTGTGAGTCTGTCATATATGGTTTTTATTATGTCTATGCCATTTTTTTTAGGGTTTTTATCATGAAGATGTGGAATTTTTTTCAAATGCTTTGTCAGCATCAATTGAAATGATCATACAGTTTTCATCCTCCATTCTGTTGATATGCTGTATGACACTGATACATTTGCATATGTTGAATGATTTTTGCATCCCTGGGATAAATCCCACTTGGTCATGATGAATGATCTTTTTAATGTGTTGCTGAATTCAGTTTGCTTGTATATTGTTGATGATTTTTGTATTCATATGCATCAGAGATATTGACCTGTAGTTTTCTTTTTTTGGTGTCTCTTTGGTTTTGGTAGCAGGGTAATACTGGCCTCACAGAATGAGTTTGGAAGTATTACTTCCACCTCTATTTTTCATAATAGTTTGAATAGGATTGGTATTGGTTCTTTAAATGTTCAGTAAAATTCAACAGTGAAGCCACCAAGACCTAGGGTTTTTTCTGCTGGAAGATGTTTTTTATTATGGTCTTGATCTTATTACTTGCTATTGCTCTGTTCCGGTGTTGAATTTCTTCATGGTTCAATCTTGGTAGGCTGTGTGTACCTAGAAATTTATTTATTTCTTCTAGGTTTTCCAATTTATTCACATGTAGTTGCTCAAGTAGTCTCTAATTTGACCACTAATTTGAGTTTCTGCAGTGTAGGTTGAATGTCTCCTTTTTCTTCTCTGATTTTTTTGGGGTCATCTCTCTTTGTTTCTTAGCTAATCTGGCTAAAAAAATTTTGTTAATCTTTTTCAAAAAACCCAACTTTTAGTTTCATTTATCTTTTCTACTGTTTTACATTTCAATTTAATTTATTTCTGCTCTGATCTTTGTTATTTCTTCTACTAACTTTGGATTTGGTTTGCTCTTGCTTTTCTAGTTTTTTAGGATGCATTGCTGTGTTGTTTATTTGAAGTTTTTCTTCTTTTTTGATGTAGGCACTTACAGCTATAAACTTCACTGTTAGTACTGCTTTTGCTGTATCCCACAGCTTTTGGAATGTTGTGCTTCCATTACAATTTGTTTCAAAAACATTTTCAGTTTTCTTATTAATCTCTTCATTGATCTACTGGTTATTCAGAAGCACATCATTTAATGTCCATTTATTTGTATAATTTCCAAAATTCATCATTATTGATTTCTAATTTTATTCCATTGTGGTCAGAGAAGATACTTAATATTATTTTAATATTTTTGAATGTTTTAAGAATTGTTTTGTGGACTAACATATGGTCCATCCTTGAGAATGTTCCATTTGTTAAGGGAAAGAATGCGTATTCTGTAGTCATTGGATAAAATGTTCTGTAAATAACTATTAGATCATTTGATCTACAGCGCAGATTAAGTCCAATGTTGCTTTGTTGATTTTCTGTCTGGAAAATCTGTCCAGTGCTGAAAGTAGGGTGATGAATTGTGTAGTTATTACTGTATTGGGGGTAATCTCTCTCTTTAGCTCTAATGGTACTTGTTTTATATATCTGGGTGTTCCAGTGTTGGTGTGTATATATTTTCACTTTCTTGTACTTGAATATTGATATATTTCTCTAGGTTTGGAAAAGTCTCTGTTAGTATCTCTTTAAATAAACTTTCTACCTTTGTCTCTTTCTCTATCTTTTCTTTAAGGCCAATAACTCTTAGATTTATCCATTTTAGGCTATATTTTCTAGATCTTGTAGACGGGCTTCATTCTCTTTTATTCTTTTTTCCTTGTCTCTTCTGTGTATTTTTGAATAGCCTATCTTCATGCTCACTAATTCTCTCTTCTGTTTGATCAATTCTATTAAGAGTTTGATACATTCTTCAGCATGCCAATTGCATTTTAAATTCCAGAATTTCTGCTTGATTCCTTTTAATTATTTCAATTTATTTGTTAAATTCATCTGATAATATTCTGAATTCCTTCTCTTTGTTATCTGGGGTTTCTATGAGTTTCTTCAACATAGTGATTTTGAATTCTCTGTCTGAAAGTTCACATATCTCTATCTCTCCAGGATTGGCCTCTCACACTTTATTTAGTTCATTTGGTGAGATCATGTTTTCCTGGAAGATATTGATGCTTGTGGATGTTTGTTAGTATCTGGGCATTGAAGAGTTGTGTATTTATGGTAGTCTTTTTTTTTTTTTTTTTTTGAGACGGAGTCTGGCTCTGTCGCCCAGGCTGGAGTACAGTGGCCGGATCTCAGCTCACTGCAAGCTCCGCCTCCCGGGTTTACGCCATTCTCCTGCCTCAGCCTCCCGAGTAGCTGGGACTACAGGTGCCCGCCACTTCACCCGGCTAGTTTTTTGTATTTTTTAGTAGAGACGGGGTTTCACCGTGTTAGCCAGGATGGTCTCGATCTCCTGACCTAGTGATCCGCCCATCTCGGCCTCCCAAAGTGCTGAGATTACAGGCTTGAGCCACCGCGCCTGGCCTATGGTAGTCTTTATAGTCTGGAATTGTTTGTATCTGTCCTTCTTGGGAAGGCTTTCCAGGTATTCAAAGGGACTTGGGTGTTGTGATCTATGTTTTTCGTGACTGCAGCCATATCTGTTATAGGGGGCAACCTACACTCAGTAGCACTGTGGTTCTTGTAGACTTGTAGAGGTACTTCCTTGGTGGTCTTGGACAAAATCTTTAAGAATTTTATAGATTACCAGGCAGAGACTCTTGTTCTCCTCCCTTACTTTTTCCCAAACAGTCTCTCTCTTTCTCTCTGTGCTGAGCTGCCTGGAGCTGGGGGAGAGGTCACACAGGTAACCACTTCTGTGGTCACCACCACTGGGACTGCACTGGGTCAGACCTAAAACTGGCATAGCGCTGGATACTGCCCAAAGCTTTCTGTAATCACTCAAGGCTCTAGGGCTCTGCAATCAACAGGTGATGAAGCCAGCCAGTCTTGTGTCCTACCCTTCAAGGCAATAGTCTCTCGTCTGGCCCAAGGTATGTCCAGAAATGTGATCCAAGAGCCAAGGCCTGGAATTTGTGACCCCAAGAGCCCATCTGGTACTCTACCCCACTAAGACCAAGCTGGTAGCTAAGCTGTAACACAAAGTCTTCTTTAGTCTCCCCTCTTCTTTTGTCAATCTGAAGCAGTCTCTTCTTGTAGCCACCACAGCTCTGAATATGCTGGGTCACACCTGAAGCCAGCACAACTCAGAATCTCACCCAAGGCCCTTAGTATGTACTACCTGTAACCACTGTTGATTATTCAGGGCCCAAGAGTTTTTTAGTCAGCAAGTGATGAATCCTGCCAGAACTGGGTTCTTCCTTTCATGGCAGCAGGTTCCCTTCTGATCCAGGATATATCTAGAAATGCTGTTCTGGACCTAGGGCCTGGAAAGGGGGCCTCATGTCTCTGCCTGGTGCCCTGTCCTATTGTGACTAAATGGGTATCCAAGTTATAAGACAAAGTCCTCTTTACTCTTCCCTCTCCTCTTCTCACATGAAAGGAAGGGGTATCTTTTGAAGCTGTGAGCTGTACTGCCTCAGGTTCAGAGAGGTGTGATACAAGCAGTCCTTTAGCTACCTTGGCTGGTGTCTCACTAGGTCGCATGCCCCTGTGCCCCAAGTCCATTTGCTCCAAGCAAAGCACAGCACTAGGACTTGCCTAGGAGTTGTAGTCCTTTTTGGCCTAAACTGCCTTTCAAGTTTATTTAGAACACAAGAACACTTTAGCCCACAGTGGCAAGGCTTGCTGAAACTTAAGCTCTGACCACTAGGGTGGGTGATTTCCCTCTGGCTAGGGTGGGTCTAAATGTTCTTTCCATAAGTCTCGGCTGAGTTCTGCATGATATTGGCAGCACTGAGTTCCAATGCAAAGTCCCACATTCACCGCACTTTCCCTGCCCTAATTGCCACAGATTCTCTTTCTGCACCATGTAGCCACTGCAGGAGGATGGGGGAGGGGTGGTGTTGACAATTCAAAACTGTCTTTTCTAACCTTTTCAATGCCTCTTTCAGCAATATAAAGCTAAAACCAGGTACTGTGATTGCTCACTGATTTTTAGTGCTTATGAAGGTGCTGTTTTATATAGACAGTTGTTAAATTTGGTGTTCCTGCAGAGAGGACGATTGGCAGAGGCTTCTATTGAGCCATCTTCCTCTGTCTCTGGCTAGGTTTTTCATTAGCCCCATCTAACTATGGCATCCAACCTCTAGTCAATATTCTATCATCCATCTTCAAAATAGACCCACTGAAAAGAAGCACTTCACCTACATGAAACTCAGTAATCCAGCAATCCCATTTTACTGAGACATAAAGAAAGGAAGCAAAATGGGCCACTGATCAGGCAAAGGTGCTATAATAAAGCTCGTGGACTTTTCTCACAGGAACGCTCCTGGAGGTAACAGTTGGAGTCAATTTGCTTGTATTTTAGGCACAAGTTTAACGAGCGTGATTGTCTGGTTTCCCAGTTCAAGGAATCCCAGAGGCAGCAGGTCATCAGAGAGACACAGACTGGCAGTATCAAAGAGTGACAGCTGGCAGTATCAAAGACCGACAGCTGGCAGCCTGAGAGTTGATGAAGAGGACAGAAAAACTCTGAAAAGTTGATACCAGAACTCCAAACCGGATCCCCCACAGGTTCAAACACAGAGCCCTGCACTCAATAGGCTCTATTAAAGCCTGTTAGAATAATTTATGATTGAGTCATCAAGACAAGATCAAATTAGAATGTTCTATTTAATAAAGCAGGGAAGTATATATATATTTTCAAAGATGTTCACCAAAAATAGTGTAGATGAACCTATTTTTATACAGATGAACTTTGCAACCAGAACAACTCATTTCCTTAATGTTCCAGATGGATAGTTGACATTTGACTGTTCAATGGTCACATTCCAATTTTAATCCTGAGCCACCTGCCCCTCAATGGCCAGGGAGCCACACTCAGGAAACACAAAGGCATTATGCTAATACTGTCCTAAGTTTAACAAAATTAGGTAGGTAAATCTGCCACTCCCTCCAAGAAAAATTACACACCGCCACTCCAACCTCAAACATACGACTCCAGAGTTATCTATACTACTGCCTGCTGCCAATGATATGTAACGTATGTTAGCATGTGTGCTGACCAAGTTTAAATCAGATTTCAGCTGACCACTTAAGAAGACATTCTTCTAATCTAACAATCTGAGCTTTTTGTGATTCAATTTATCTTTGAGTCCCTTGAGCTAGATTCTCAAGAAATCAAATAATTGCCATTCCATATTACTGAACTCTTGAACCTGAAAGACAAAGACAATAGATTGGGACTTAAAATATGGAGCAAAGACTACCATAAGTGATATTTTATTTTGCATTATTCTTTTTGCAAATACTAACAATGGAAAAATCAGGGTCACTAAAATCAGAGCAAACTTGAGATAAGAATTTTGCTGGACAGAATGCTTTTTATGCCTGTTACATATGTCTAAGACATAGTTCTGCCTCCAGAGATGGCATGTGCAACACTCCTGCTCTCTCCCATAACCATGGAAGATATAACAAAAATCAAGAAAGTGCTTTTTCTCACTAAGTCCAGACATAGCCTCAGAATCCTTTACAACAGAGTTCTCCAAATAGCTGTGATTAATAAATCCACAGTGGTGGTTTTATTATAGATGGCATGGGTTGGGAGGCAAAGCAGTAGTATCCCAGTTGTTTCTATTTTTATCTCAATAAATGATTCTTTCCAAAGATGTTACAGAGGTTTGGGTTTCCTGTGGTCACACATTTCAATCTATGTCTAATGTGTCTTCCTAAGTAATAGAAGCTGTAAAGCCCAAACTGCATTTTCAGCTAAGTTTCCACCCTGTTTTGGGTTCCATCAAGAGATGGTGGCCTTGCAGGAAGAGATTGAAACTCCTGGCAAACACAGGGTCAGAAGAGGTTGTTTCTCCTGAGGCAGCTGGGACCAAAGTTTGACAGTCCAGTCCCTGGTATCAAAGCTACAAAAGAGCAAAATATCTGTGGCAGCCACATTTATTTTTAACAAGTCCCTTATGGTGCTTGGGCAATTCATTGGGCTGCATTATTTCTGAATGAGCAATTCACCTATACTTGGTTTCACTCTTAGATACAGGCAAGAGAGGCTCCTGTTCTGGTCCCACCATGTTAGAGGTTCCTCACTGACTTGACCCTTTACATGGAGTGAGGAGTATGTGAGACTAAGGGGACATACTTAATTGGAGCTCTAGCCCCAGATGGTGCCCCAGGAAACATGGACCCATACTGTTACCCAAATGGCCCTGAGCTTGCTTCCAGGGTCTGTGTGGATCTCTTTCCTGGGGCCATTTTTCTCGGAGTGTCCCACTCCACCAGTGTGGGCACCTTTAGATCTGACAGTGACGACAGAGCAACTTGTCACCAGGCATATAGATAGAGCTTGGACACGTGAGCTGTAGTCTCCACACACAGGCACACAAGGTGCTTGCAGCACAGAATGAAGTCAGAGATGGGCACAGAAGGGCTGGGAACCTGGGTTGGGAGCTGAGGCTATGCTTTCCCCAAGGCACTACGCTTTGGTGAGAAACCCAGAGAAGTCTATTGTAAAGTGAATCTGGACTTTCCAGGTCATTTCAGAGGTACCTTTCTCAAAGGAGAATAGTAGATATTTTATTTAATTATTTGAAGATTCGATTTAACTTTTAAGTATTTAGACGTATATTATGTGGCTCTCTACTTATATCGCAGGCCCCACAAATTTTACAAGTAAGACTGCTTAGTTCTTTCTCCCTCCTGTAAATTCTGTAAGCTACCTTGTACCCTATAATAAACCCCGTTCTGCCTAAGCTACCTAACATGGATTCTATTTTCTAACACCAACAATCCTTGCTACTACAGCTCCCGAGGTGTTTAAAAGGAGATGCTATTGTCCTTTTCCTATACCTAAGTCTATATCAGCTCAAGGAATTGATGTAGATTTCATCAAATCAACTCTTCCAGTATCAACTGTAGCTTCTATTTGTTGTGAATGACTCTTCCCATTCCCAAGGCTCTGTACTGTAGTAGAAAGAGTACTGAAGGTTGAATGAGAGCGTGGGTTGGAGACCTAGCTCCAACACCAGTAGTGCCACTTTGAAAAGCACTGTGAAAATGTAACATTTACATTTCTAATGCTGGAACTAAGAAAATAGCTAATAATAGCTGGATTCATAGGTATATGCCCTGCGGTGTGTTCTCAGATACCTTTTCTTTTATTTCCTTCAAAAACTGCTCTAGCTACTTTCCCCTAGAAAACCAAATCTACTGTCCTAACTATGACTCCATTAGAAAATATTTCTAGAAAGTCATTCATATGTTTCCATTCGCCAATTCCATTTTGGTACTGCAAGTTCTAACTCTATATACTACAGAAAACCATTTCTCCCGTGCTTGCTATTTAAAGTCTTCAAGAACTTGTCAAGCATTATTATGTCATACTCACCCTACTCTGGGATTTAATCATGTACTTCATCTACTTCAAAACATATTCATTTTCTGGAGTGCCCAATGACATGATCCACAATAGCAGAGATAAGGATTCAAGCATTTAAGTTCCTCTTGGGTTTTCTTGGTTTTCTGAATCTCAAGGAATCTTCTGCAGTTAGTCCTACAGCAATGCAAGCTTCAGACAGCTTTCACAACATAATGTATAGAATCTACTACAATAATAGTCTATGCTAGCAGGAAGATGAGTTTTCTGTGGCTTATAATCTTGGAAAAGGAAACACTTCAAAAGTCATTTTGATGGCATCTTTTAATTAAATGCCTAAGTGTCTATGATATCAGCAAGAACTGCATTAGATAATTTCTATTTTCAAAAGATTTGTTTAGTTTCCAATTTTCCTCACCAGATAGTTCTGTAAAGTTCTCAAAAACAAAAAGTAAATGATTAAACAAAAAATTGAAATTGTAGAACCATTGAAACATGGCATCAATGGTTGAAACTACATAGAACTTCTGAGAAAATGCTTTAAACTTTGAAACAATTAATATTGCCATAGGTGCTGTGGCTGGGAGCTTGGGTGTGTTGGCTCTATTCCTTGCCCCTCTTCAGATCTGGTCTCTATCATAGGGTGGGGGAGAACTGAGCCCTGCAGTCTATATTTCCCAGCATCCTAGATAAGCTGTCTTCTAATTGAGTTTTAACAAAGGGAGGCACTGGCAGGAGATTGAACAGGTTGGGAAACAGAAGTTAGGGTATTTCTCTTTCTGTTTGCTTGCATTAAGTACCTTCTCAGAAGTTGCTTCCCCTGTATGTTTCCTGCTCCTTGCTTTCGTTGGTTGGCAAGTTTGTCTTAGCTCCAGGTTCCATCAGGTGACCCCTGCTCCTGAGCAGTAACACTGTCTACATCTTTTATCTTTCCAGCATATACATGTGGTTTCTGCTGTTTAACTTTGGTTTCCCTTAACACTCCCTCTTTGGTCCTCACCAACTTCATCACCTGTATAATAATTTCTCTGAATAAATTCACCCTGTTGAAAAGTCTTTAAGTGATTTCCACTTTCTTGGTTAGACTGATGGATAATATAATGCCTTGAACTTTGAAACAATGCATATAACTATTAGTGCACAAATAGGAATGTTAAGAAACTGCACAATATGATATGGAACATAAATTTTAGAAAATCTGCCACAGCAAGAGGACTAGATCAGAGGGACCATGGAAAAGAAAATGAATCTAGAGATTTGTCTTTTTTTTTTTTTTTTTCTCTCTAGGTGAAACAATATCTAAGTAAGTACTGAGTGCACTGATAGTCACTAGCTATTTTAAATTCTGATATTAGGCCAGTAGGTTTATTGTCTAGTATGAACCACATTAAGATGTTCATTAGAACAGCTAAGGGACATTGCCTCCTATTCCTTCAAATTCATCTGACCAACCCTTTCTCTTCCATAAAAATGACCACTTCTAGAGTCAGGAGAAAATGGGTAGTACAAATGCTCAGCAATTCAGAAGTCATTAGTATTAGAACGTGAGACCCATTTCATCCTTTTATTTCATTAAGAGTGTTTTCTATGTAGGGAAACCACTGTGCAGATTTGCATACATGTTATTTTGTTTTACCTGTAAAAATTATATCTTGCAGGAAACGAATAAAATCTTTGTTTAGGTGGAAATATGTCTTTCCAAAATCAGTTTATAAAACATCTTAGTCCAAACGTTTAGTTTGTAAAAAGGAATTTTAAACAACTTTAGGGAAGGAATACTATCACTTTCAGGGAAGCTAAAACTAAATGAGGAAGTAAGAATGGTAATTAGGAGGCAAAGAAGAAAAACTACTAAATATCTGTTTTAATGAAATAGATATGATGGGTAACTGAGCTCACATACAAACGGCATTAAATGGGTATAAATGGGTATGTCAGTTTGAGACAGAGATGGAAAACCACTTATTTAGTAGTATTTTTTTGTCTTAAAAGGAAAACATATTTGTTCTAAAAAACTTTTAATGAATTTTATTGTGTGTAGTTAAAGCTTACAAATGATATTATGGGATGTATTATATTTTATGCATAGATACATAGATACATATAGATAGTATAATGGTTACTATAGTGAAGCCTATTAACATATATATCATTTCACACAGTTACTATTATATATGTGACAAGAGCAGTTAAAATTTACTAATTTAACAAGATCTCGAATACAATACAATTTTTTTAACTTGAGTCCTCATGTTGTACTTTAGCTCTCCAGACTTGTTCATTCTATGCATCAGCTATTGTGTATTCTTTGACCTAAATCTCCCCATTTCCTCCCCTCTGACCTCCACCCATGGGACCAATGTTTCATTCTCCGTCCCTGTGCTTCTAAGCAATCTTTTTAATATATTTCACATGTCAGTGAAATCATGCAATATTTTTCTTTCTGTGTTTGATTTATTTCACTTAGTATAATGACTGCCAGTTCCAGCCATGTCATGGCAAATGTCAGAATCTCCTTTTTTAAGGCTGAATAATCTTCCATTATTTCATATATATTCTGATATTATGGAAAGTGATATATGTATCACCTTAATTATATATCACCATAACAGAAAATGTGAGCTTTCTCTCTCTCTTGTTTGGACTCTCTCTCTCTCTCTGTCTCTCTCTCATATATATATATAACATTATCTTTATCCATTCATCTGTTCTAGGCATTCATTTCCATATTTTGACTATTGTACATAATGCAGCAATAATCATGGGCATGCAGACATTCTTAGGAGGTGTTATTTCATCTCCTTTGGGTATATACCCAGAAGACAGACTGCTGGGTCATAAGGTAGTTTTATTTCTAATTTCTTTGGAAAATTCCCTGCAATTTTGGCTATATAATGGCTACATAATGTACATTCCCTACATAATGGCTATACCAATGCACATTACTACCAGCAATATACTCCAGTTCCCCTTTCTCCATATCCTCATTAACATTTCTTATCCCTAATCTTTTTAATAATAGCCACCCTTACAGGTGTGAGGTGATATCTCATAGTGGTTTTCATCTGCATTTCCCTCCTGACTAGTGCTGCAGAGTACCTTTTCATATACCTGCTGGCCATCTTTATGTCTTCTTTAGGGAAATGTCTGTTCAGGTCCTTTGGCCATTTTAAAATCAGGTTATTTGTTTTCCTGCAATTGAGTTGTAAGAGTTCTTTATAAATTTTGGATATTAACCCCTCATCAGATAGGTAGTTTGCAATTATTATTTTCCAGTTCAGAAAGTTGCCTTTTCATTTTGTTGATTGTTGTCTCTGCCATGCAGATTTTTAGTTTAATGTAGTCCCATTATTTATTTACTTATTTATTTGGTACCTGAGCTTTTAATGTGATATTAAAGAAAAAATCATTGTGAAGGCCAAGGTCAAGGAGCTTTTCTCCTATGTTTTCTTCTAGGAATTTTAGAGCTTCAAGTCTTAACATTTATTTAGGTCTTTTATCCATCCATTTTGAGTTGATTTCTGTGTATGATATAAGGGTTGAATTTCATTCTTTTACATGCAGAAATACAGTTTTCTCAACATTATTTATTAAAGAGACTATTGTTTCCCCTTCATGACCTCTTGATGCCCTTGTTGAAAATTAGTTGTCCACATATGTTTGAATTTATTTCTGGGCTTTCTATTCTGTTGCCTTGGTCTATATTTCTGCTTTTAATGCCAGTACTATGCTATTTGGATTACTATAGCTTTGTAATATAATTTTAAATCAAGATGTGATGACTCCAACTTTTTTATTTATTTATTCATTTATTTTGCTATTGGTGATTTTTTGCAGTCCCATATAAATTTTAGAATTTTTTTTTGTTTCTATGAAGAACACAATTAGAATTTTGATGGGGATTATGTTAAATCTGTACATTCCTTTGGGTAGTATGAATATATTAACAATATTAATTATTCTTATTCATGAACATTGATATACGTATCCATTTATTTGTGTTCAATTTCTTTCATTAGTGTTTTATAGTGTACACTGTACAAATCTTTCACCTCCTTGGTTAAATGCATTCCTGGCTATTTTTTGAAGCTATTATAAATGGAATTAAAAAATATTTTTTCTTTAGCAAGGTTGTTTGTATCTATTGCTACGGATATTTGTATGTTGATTTTGTATCCTGTAACTTTACTAAAATCATTTATTAGTTCTTACAGTTTTTTATGGAATCTTTGGGGTTTTCTACCTATAGAATCATGTCATCTGAAAATAAAGACAATTTTACTTCTGCTTTTCCAATTTGCATACCTTTTATTTATTTTTCCTGTATAATTTTTCTTGCTAGTATTTCCAGTACTATGTTGAATGGAAGTGGTTGAAAGCAGACATCCCTGTCTTGTACCTGATGTTAGTGGAAAAGCTTTCCATTTTTCCCAGTTGATTAACATGTTAGCTGTTAGTTTTTCTTAAATGGCCTTTACTATGTTAGAAATATTCCTTCTATACCTAAATTGTTGAGTTTTTATCAAGAGAGAATGATGAACGTTGTCAAATATTAATGTTTTTTCTGAGTCAATTGAGATGATCAAGTGTTTTTACTTTTTATTCTGTTGGTGTGATATATCACACTGACTGATTTGCATACATTAAATCAGTCTTGCAGGCTAGGGATAAATCCCACATGGTCATGATGTATAGTCTCTTTGATGTGTTGTTGAATTCAGTTTGCTACTATTTTATTCAGGATTTTTGCATCAATGTTCATTAGAGATTGGCCACGTGTTTTTCTTTTCTTGCAATGTCTGTCTAGCTTAGGTATCAAAGTGATGCTGGCCTCGTCAAAATGTGTTTAGAAGTATGAGGTATTACTTCTAACTCTATTTTTTGAAGGAGTTTTGAAATTATCGGTAATCATTCCTTTTTGTATGTGTGGTAGAAATCAGTAGTGAATCCATCTGGTCCTGGGCTTTCTTTGTCGGAAGGTTTTTAGTTACCGCTTCAATCTCTTTATTTGTTATTGATCTGCTCAAGCTTTCTATTTCTTCCTGATTGAATCTCGAGAAGTTACATTTTTGAGGAATTTATACATTGTCTCTAGGTTATCTAATTTATTGGCATAGAGTGTTTCATAATAGTCCTTTATGATTATTTTCTGATTCTTTTATGATTTACTTTCATTTCTGATTTTATTGAGTGTTCTCTCTTTTCCTTAGTCTAGCTAGGGTTTTGTTGATTTCATTTTTTCAAAAAACCAACTGTTGGTTTTGTTAATTTTTTTCTATTATTTTTCTATTTTCTATTTATTTCTATTCTGATTTTTATTATTTCCTTCCTTCTGCTAACTTTGGGCTAAGTCTGTCTTTCTTTTTCTAGTGCCTCTATAATGAGGTGTAACATAAGGCTATTTATTTGAGGTCTTTCTTCTTTTTTAATGTAGGAATGTATTACTATAAACTTCCCTCTTAGACTGCTTTTGCTGCATCCCGTAGATTTTGATATGTTGTGTTTCCATTGTCATCTGTCATAAGACACTTTAAGATTTGCCTTTTGGTTCCTGCTTTGATCCATTTGTTGTTCAGGGGCATGTTGCTTAATTTCCACATATTTGTGAATTTTCCAATATTCCTCTTGTTATTAATTTCTAGTTGATAACATTGTAATCAGAAACCATATTAAATATGATTTAAATATACTTAAAATAAAAATTGTTTTGTGGCCTAACACATGATCTATCCTGGAGAATGTTCCATATGTACTAAAAAAGAATGTATATTCTGCCGCTGCTAGATGAAAAATTCTGTATGTTTGTTAGACTCATTTGGTCTAAAGTGTAATTCAAGTCCAGCATTTCCATGTTAATTTTGTGTCATTGTTGAAAGAGGGTGTGGTAAAGTTTTCTTTAAAAATATTTTAAAATATAAAGGAAAAATTTAGTTTGCTCAGAGATACATATCTGATCATCTTAAGGTATTTAATTCAAGATTTGATATATTATGTATATGTGTGTTTGTGTTTGTGCATGTGTTTGAAAACCATATTTATATTATAAAATTGAAATGATGCCATCAATATAATGTTGTGTATTACATATGTCAGTAAAATATTACATAGGCTTTTCCACATCATTAAGTAGTCTTTGAAAAATGTGATTTTGATAGCTATATGACATCTTATTGTATGATCATTTATCCATTCCCCCATTATTAAATATTATGTTTTTTCCATTTTTATTAACTATTTTTTATAATTAATACATTTAAAAATTGGTCTTATATGTGATTATTTTCTTATAATGATTTCTGAAGTGGAAATGGTAGAGTGAAGGTTGTGAATAGAGTTAACCTGACAAGACATCAAGCCAGTTTAATAGAGAGAGAAAAGCTTGAAATAGAGATAGAGGTGATTTTAGCTAGCATGGTTTTCTTGTTATTTTTTTTTTAATTTAATATATTTATATTTTACATTCTGGGATTCATGTACAGGACATGCAGGTTTGTTACTTAGGTAAACATGTGCCATGGTAGTGTGCTGTACCTATCAACTCAACATCTAAGTATTAAGCCCTGCATGCATTGGCTATTTATCATGATGTTCCCCCCACCCCACTCCCTGCATTAACAGGCCCCAGTATGTATTTTTCCCCTACCTGTGTCCATGTGTTCTCATAGCTCAGCTCCCACTTATAAGTGAGAAAATGTGGTGTTTAGTGTTCTGTTCCTGAATTAGTTTGCTGAAGATAATGGTTTCCAAGCTCCATCCACGTCCCCGCAAAGGACACAATCTTGTTCTTTCTTATGGCTGCGTAGTATTCCACGGTGTATATGTGCCCCATTTTCTTTATCTAGTCTATCATATATGGGCATTTGTGTGATTTCACTTCTTTGCTATTGTAAATAGTGCGGCAGTGAACATATGCATGCATTTATCTTTATAATAGGATGATTTATATTCTTTTGGATGTATATCCAGTAATGGGATCACTGGGTTAGATGATATTTCTGCTTCTAGGTCTTTCAGGAATCAACACACTGTCTTCCACATAGGTAGAACTAATTTAATTCCCACCAATAGCGTAAAAGTTTCCTATTTCTGCACAGCCTCACCGACATCTGTTGTTTCTTGACTTTTTAATAATTGCCATTCTGACTGGCATGAGTATATCATTGTGGTTTTGATTTGCATTTCTACAATGATTAGTGATGTTGGGCTTTTATTCATATTCTTGTTGGTTGCATAAATGTCTTCTTTTGATAAGTTTCTGTTCATGTCCTTTGCCCACTTTTTAAAGGGTTTTTTTTCTTGCAAATTTGTTTAAGCTCCTTATAGATGCTGGATATTAGACCTTTGTCAGAAGGATAAATTGCAAAAATTTTCTCCCATTCCACAGGTTGTCCGTTCACTCTGATGATAGTTTCTTTTGCTGTGCAGAAGCTTTTTGGTTTAATTATATCCCATTTGTCGGTTTTTGCTTTTACTGCAAATACTTTTGACGTTTTCCTCATGATATCTGTCCATGCCTATGTCCTGAATGGTATTGCCTAGATTTTCTTCCAGGGTTTTTATAGTTTTGGGTTTTACTTTTAAGTCTTTAATCCATCTTGAGTTATTTTTTGTATAAAGTGTAAGGAAGGAGTCCAGTTTCTCTGATGAACATCATTGTAAAAATCCTCAATACAATACTGGCAAACCGAATCCAGAAGCACATCAAAAGCTTATCCACCACGATCAAGGTGGCCCAGAAGGTAAGGCTGGTTCAACATATGCAAATCAATAAACATAATTCATCACATAGACAGTACTAAAGACAAAAGCTACCTGATTATTTCAATAGACACAGAAAAGGCCTTTGATAAAATTAAACTTTCCTTCACGTTAAAAACTCTCAATAAATTAGGTATTGATGGGACATACCTCAAAATAATAAGAGCCACTTATGACAAACCCGCAGCCAATATCATTCTGAATGGGCAAAAGTTGGAACCATTCCCCTCGGAAACTGGCACAAGACAAGAGTGTCCTCTCTCACTATTCCTATTCAACATAGTATTGGAAGTTCTGGCCAGGGCAATCAGACAAGAGAAAGAAAGAAAGCATATTCAAATAGGAAGAGACGAAGTCAAACTGTCTCTGTTTGCAGATGACATTATCCTATATTTAGAAGATCCCATCGTCTCAGCCCAAAAGCTTCTTTTATTATTATTATTTTATTATTATTATTATTATACTTTAAGTTCTAGGGTACATGTGCACAACCTGCAGGTTTGTTACATATGTATACTGGATTAAGAAAATGTGGCACATATACATGAAAAGCTTCTTAAGCTGATAAGCAACTTTAGCAGTCTCAGGATACAGAATCAACGTGCAAAAATCACAAGCATTCCTTTACACCAACAATAGGCAAGCAGAGAGCCAAATCATGAATGAACTCCCATTCACAAATGCTACAAAGAGAATAAAATATGTAGGAATACAGCTAACAAGGGAAATGAATAACCTCTTCAAAAAGAACTAAAAACCACTGCTCAAGGAAATAACAGAGGACAAAAACAAATGGAAAATACTGTGAAAATGGCCATACTGCCCAAAGTAATTTATAGATTCAATCCTATTCCCATTAAACTACCATTGACATTCTTCACGACTAGAAAAAAAAAAAAAAAAACTATCTTAAAATTCATATGGACCTAAAAAGAGCCCAGCTAGCCAAGACAATCCCAAGCAAAAAGACAAAGCTGGAGGCATTGTGCTACCTGACTCCAAACAATACTACAAGGCTATGTTAATTAAAACAGCATGGTACTACTAGTACAAGAACAGACACAGAGACCAACGGAACAGAGTAGAGATCTCAGAAATAAGATTGCACACCTACAACTATCTGAACTTTCTTCAACAAACCTGACAAAAGCTAGCATGGTTTTCATAATTGAATTTGAGAGGTGGGTATGCCAAAGCAATAATCCTTCATAAAATAGTGGCTATGTATTTCCAACAATCATTTGAAATGGGAGCTTAGACTAAAGACTTGTAAAGCTACAGCAGAGTTCTACATAGCATGTGCTGCAGAATATTCATCATGTGAGATTTTCATAGATGTTAACATTTCAAAAGTGTTCTGAGGTATAGTGATTTTAGAGTCAAACAGAGTTTGTTGCTATTATGGTTTACTGAAGTTCTTCCCAGAGCCCTTAATATTCTTACATACTTTTGAACACACCAAAAGGAGAATATTATATGGAACATGTTCCAGATTTATTTGACCACAAAAACTTCTGTGCATTAAGCACCCTGAGAAAAAAGTGTTCTGTGGAACAGAGGATTGAGCAGAATTACTCTGAATGGACCAGAGATAAAGTAAATTATAGTTAAGGCCAAATGGGAAAACCATGTCAAAATAAGTTAGATCAACTTTAATGATCATATGGCAAGCATTGCATGTCCTGAAATCTTGCTTTTAATTTGAATTCCTTATTTATCTCTTTAAAAACACTGATTGATCTATATTCCTGTTAGTGCATGGCTCTAAATAAAAGTAATTATTTGTCAGACTGTGAACTTAATCTCATCATGACATGCTTTTGAGGAGGGCACATAATATAGTGAAAAAGTCCTGGACTAGGACTTAGGACAAAGTGGCCATTAGCTAGTTTTGTGAGCTTAGAATATTAGCCCAAGCTCCATGAGCTTTTGTTGGCACACTGTAGCTGTACAATAAATGTTTGTTCAACGAATGATTTAAACTAGATGTTCAGAAACTTTTAAATCATTCTTATTTGGTATCATTTATGGGCTTGAAAAAGATCTTTTTTTTTTTTTTTTTTGAGACGGAGTCTGGCTCTGCCGCCCAGGCTGGAGTGCAGTGGCCGGATCTCAGCTCACTGCAAGCCCTGCCTCCTGGGTTTAGGCCATTCTCCTGCCTCAGCCTCCCAAGTAGCTGGGACTACAGGCGCCCGCCTCGTCGCCCGGCTAGTTTTTTGTAGTTTTTAGTAGAGACGGGGTTTCACCGTATTGGCCAGGATGGTCTCGATCTCCTGACCTCGTGATCCGCCCGTCTCGGCCTCCCAAAGTGCTGGGATTACAGGCTTGAGCCACCGTGCCCAGCCGAAAAAGATCTAATCAGCCTTTCTATGACTGGTCTTACAAATATTAAGCTCCGATATCTCTACTTAAGATTCACAGTATCTTTAATAATGATGCTATCAGGAGGAAGACAAATCATTATTCAACTTCTTATTAACAATACAAAATAAATGTGCCTCTGTCCTGTCTTTTGCCTGGACAGACATTGGCACTCCAAGGATCAGGGGCCTTGCTCATCTACATTTTCTGCATTATCTTTGCAGTGCCACATTGGCCTATGGCTTATTTGTCTTCTACAATATAGATGTTTAACCTGGGGATACTAAGCTTCAAAGGGTCTGTTACAATCTGAATGTTTGTGTCCCCTCAAAATGTATATGTTGAAACCTAATCACCAATGTGATGGTGCTAGGAGGTGGGGGCCACTGGGAGATGATTAGGCCATGACAACTCCACCCTAATGAATGGGATGAATGCCCTTATAAAATCGGCCCCAGAGAGCTGCCTTGCCCTTTCCACCATGTGAACACACAGCAATAAGATGCCATCTGTAAACCAGGAAGTAAGCCCTAACCAGACAACAAATCTGCTGGATCCTAGATCTTGGCTTTCCCAGCCTCTAGAACTGTGAGTAACAAATATCTATTATTTATAAGCTATTCAATTTAGGGTATACTTTGTCATAGTAGTAATAACAATTTATGGTAATTTTCTGTTATAGTAGACAGAATGAAGTACGGCAGGATCCTTGGACCCCACAGAACTGTGTGTAGCAATTTCTTTTTATATGGGCACATTTATTTTTCTGGAGAGAGACTCCATAGCTTTTAACAAATTTCCAAAAGGTATCTTTAATCTCTTAAAAAATTAAAAAATATTGCTTATAGGTTTTTTTTAAGTTTTTTTTTTTTTTTTTTCCTGCAGACCTTCTCTGTGGTCATGTTTTCTAGGGTTTTTGAGGGAATACATGAAGAACAAAAAAGCCACAAACTAAAGCTTATGTTTAACACAGTCGTCTAAGTTATTGCTATAGTAATTTACCCATCATCAGAATGTATAAGAGCAGAAATCATAGGATACAGAAATCGGCATGGTTTAGAAAAAAAAGAAGCAGCGATTTAGAGTCATTTTTACTCCTCATTGCTTCTCCAAGCATGAGGAAAAAGAAAACTTGCAAGAAAAATGTCCTAATGATATGTTATAAAAGAGCTTTGCCATTATTGGTAAAAAATGAGATAACAACATTAACCCATTTCTTAGTCATGTTCCTGAAGTCCTTAAAGAGAAACAGTTCTGTGAAATTGTCTTGTGTCATGAGAGCATCTATGACATGGTTTATTGTGTGTGTTTTTTTATGGAGAAGGTTTCTGGGAAAACCTATGCAGGGGGATCATTGGGCAATATTCCACCTAATCCTGACTAATTTTGGTCATATATTGTTTTCTGTATGCTCCTGACCCAAGTTATTAACCCTTATTCCAAATTCAAATCCCACATATACATGCACCTCTGAACATCATTGTGTGACACTGATGATGATAAAATGTGGATGACAATGATAGCTAATACTGACTTAGCATTTAATATGTGCCTCAGAAAGCTTTTGAGGTCATTACTATTATTAAAAAGTTTACAGACAAGGAGAGTAAACTGTAGAACAGTTAGGTAACTTATCCTGGAGCACAGAGCTAGCAAGTGGCCAAAGCAGGACTCACACTTAGTCATATTCCAGCACTTATCATGCTATTTGGCCCAGGTCGGTAGTGTCAGACTTGAATTGAATTAAAGAACACCCAAGCCAGTGTCCACTGGAGAATCCACTGGAGAATTGCTTGGTATGTCGGGAAAACCCCCCATACATCTGCTGTCAGAAATGTCGAATGACTGAAAGCAAAGATCTTGCAGTAACATTTAAATTGACTCCTGAACTATGAACAGAAGATGGATGAGCAATGAGCAAGAATGATCCAGGCAGAAACAATGATTTCTTTTCCTTTGGGTGGATGGGACTGCAGGCCACTCTGTTTCCGAGTGAAATAACTCAGAAACAGAAAGTAAAATATCATATGTTTCACTTATAAGTGGTAGATAAAAAATATGTACATAAAGACATAGAGAGTGGAATGAAAGACACTGGAGACTCAGGAGGCTGAGAAGGTGGGAGGGGGTGAGGGATAGGAAGTTACTTAATGGGTACAATGCACACTATTTGGCTATGGCTACACTGAAAGCCCAGACATCATCACTATGCAACATATTCATGTAACAAAACTGCATCTGTATCCCTTAAGTCTAAAATTAGACTACAAATTGAAATTTTAGAAGGTTAGAAATTTTAAAATTTAAAAAAATTAGAATTAAAAAAAAATAAGCATTTAAATATTGCTCTGCCTCTGAAAGTGACAGATGCAAGGGTCCAGAAGCAAGAGGCATATTTGGGAAATTCCCAGTGATGAGTGTCACTAGATTTCAAGATGGGAGTGGTAGTGAGAGACAATGAAAAAGTAGTAAGTAGGGTGTAGATCCAGAAGGATTTGGGGTGACATTTTAGGATTTAAACTTTATCCTGAAGTCAGAGAAGCACTAGAAACTATAAATTGGGTCCAGGGAGTAGTGATTGGACTTAGCTTGGCTACAGAGCAGAGAAGGAATGAGACAGAGCCAAAGCTGAATGATAGCAAGGGGATCAGCTGGGAGACTGTTTCAGCAATCTAGGCTAAGGAAAGGAAATGTACTGGAGAGATATTTAGGAGGCAGAATCCACAGGTTGGATTGACTTGTTGCCACTGGCGAGGGAAAGGAAGGAGGCAGAATGACATTTCAGGTTCTGGCTTAGTTGGCTATTGTATAATGGTGACATTCCCTAACACAGAGACCTGAGTAATAGAAACAACTGTTCGCAATGTTTTTGACCTATCTAGAATATTTCATAAAAGTTCTAGAAACTACCAAAACACTCTTGGATAGGTTTTAGAAGGTTTCATGCACATGAACTGAATGCTTGCTTTAGGTGAGTTTTTATGTTAATTTTATATACACTAACAAGGAAAAAAATAAGTCACTAAGTACATTTATTAAAGTATACTTTTGTAGCTTAAAATTATAATTTTTTTCATAGAGACCTTGAATTACAATGAAAGTAAAATAAAGTTGTTGCAGGAGTGACCTGTCTGAGCTATCTTTGAAGTATCTTGCTATCGAAGTAATTTGGCCTCAAGAGCTTACGAAGTACAAAGGAGTAGTGGTTTCTTTTTTTAGTTGCTCTTAACTAGCCAAATGAGGATTGAGATCTTCATCAAAGCCAAATAAGTGCTTCCCTCTGGAGTTCAGCAAGGGCCAAATGCAGGCCTGCTGTGCACTCTGAAGGCATTCAGTTATTTATCCCTGTGTGTGGGCTTCTATGGGCTTCACTGGTATTGCTACTTACAATCCTCATTGAAAAGAAGAAGGATTAGAAAAGTTAAATACATGAGATAGAAATCATTAAAACGATTACTCACTAAAAGGACAGAGATAAAAACAGTATGGTCAATAAAAGGAAAAAAACATAAATCACACACATATGAGAGAGGACCAGAAAGTTCTCTAAATTTGAAAAAATTAAAATGATGAAACAAATTCTCAGTAATAATTACTAAAAAACAGATTAAGGGATTACTTCTTAATGGAAGTCTAGGGGTAAAGTCCCCTCCAAATGATTACCCCAGGCAGGTATTTGTGGACAGTAGCCATAGGCAGCTGATTCTTTCTCCAGGCAAGTCATAATGATTGCAGTGAAGATAATCAATTCCCTAACTTACACATTTTATTAAATTGAAACCACAAACAGCACTCTCACATACACTGAAATCAGTAGATTTTTGACAAAATTAAAATGACAACATTTGCCACTGGCATGTCATTTATTTTAGGAAGAATTATGCCAAGTACAAATCTATCTTTTGCTCTAATGAAAACTTGCTGGCTATTTTTAAAACAGAGATTGATAATGACTTCTTGACAGCTGTTCACATGTACAAATTTTTGTATACCACATAGACTTAATATTCTTTGTCCAATGGAAATCTTGCGATTAACAAGACAAATAAGTCACTGCTCTTCAGTGTTTTCAATTCTGTTCAATTCAATGGTGACTGAGGCTGGTTAGGGGGAAATTGCTTGTTTTTCCAATTTCAATGTTATGAAAACACACTGTTGGGGTTAGGAAGCATTACAAGACCCATCTAAATTTAGCAAACATTTTCAATCCCTTGACCAAGCCCACCCACAGTACTGGATGAAACTTTGATTTTATCCACACTCATGTGGGTAATGTAAACCCCTCAGGTTCTGCATAGCCCACTGAGCAAGAAAGCTGAATGCAGAAATGTCAGGAAAATATGTAACCTTTGGACCTAAACAGGGGTGAGGGATGGGGGGAACGGAGACCCCATTGACAAATTCAAGTTGGTTTTAAACTGTTTCTCAACTTATCCACATCAGATCTCCTTTGTTTGCTCAGAAAGCAGCTGGAAGGATGACTAATTAAGGGAAGCCAGCTTGATGTTTATCTGAGGTGCTGGACTCAGCAATCTCTATGGCTAACATCTGAGTGGGAGGTCAGTCCAAGGTGTCATATCTCCCCTCTATGTTAATAACTTTGAGTGCAGTCATGCTTTCTTAAAGGCTTAAAAAATGTGTAAGCTTAAAATTAAGCGTGGGTGACTGAAGTCGAATGGAAGCTGCCTTGTGTGGTATATGACTGCTACAGAGAAAAAAAAAAAAAGAAAATTTGCTTTATAAAATGCTACACATAGTAGATGATCAATAAAGGATGGCTGAATAAATAAATTATAACCATTTAAACAAAAGGCCAAATCTATGATCCCAAATCAAATCTGTATGGCAAGATTTCTCTTTCTTTACTGCCTAAGTACAGTGAAGAATGTGAGAAGGGGGAGAAAGAAAGGGTGATCTAAGATGAGGCAAATCCAGCTAATTGCAAGAATTGCTTTAAAGTATTATTATCTTAAAAGTTCACACAAATATTACATACTATGTTGAGGTATATGAACATTTATTTTATGGCTTCAGGTATTCCCTTCCTAAATAGTATGAGAAGCATGACAAACTGTTATTCTCCCTGATTATGTTAACCCAAGAAAAGTTTAGAAAAGGACTTTGGGAATGACTAAATACCTAACTTGAATTTATACATCCCTATATTTGTGCAAATTATATATAAAGATTTTTTAAAATTTTATTTTTGGCATTTCATTATCAATAAGGAAATGCATTTTGATAGTAGATTAGAAAGATTTTATATCTTAAAATATGGAATTGTATATTAAGGGAGAAAGGCATGTGACAAATAAATGTGTATTAACCATTTATGTGTGTATAAGGTGTGTATATGTCACTACTATACTGTAGAATTAGAGGTTATAAAAATTAGCTAATATTCTAATATATGTGCTATGAAGATAAATGATTGTTTAAAAACACTCTTGAAAATTAGACACATTGCTTTATGATCACACCTTATGCAAATATGAGTGTGTCTTATATAGAAGTTTTCTGAAGAGAGATGAAAGGAGAGTTTCATTTTCCCTAATAACCACTATAGGTAAAAGAGACTGAAATTTCCCTAGCCTTGATGCATGAAAAATAATTCTAGGGTTTTTATGGTTTTAGGTTTTACATATAAGTCTTTAATCCACCTTGAGTTAATTTTTGTATAAGGTGTAAGGAAGGGGTCCAGTTTCAGTTTTTGCATATGGCTAGCCAGTTTTCCCAACACCATTTATTAAATAGGGAATCCTTTCCCCATTGCTTGCTTTTGTCAGGTTTGTCAAAGATCAGATGGCTGTAGATGTGTTGCATTACTTCTGAGAGCTCTGTTCTGTTCCATTGATCTATACATCTGTTTTGGTACCAGTATCATGCTGTTTTGGTTACTGTCACCTTGTAGTATAGTTTGAAGTCAGGTAGTGTGATGCCTTCAGCTTTGTTCTTTTTGCTTAGGATTGTCTTGGTTCCATATGAAATTTAAAGTAGTTTTTCCTAATTCTGTGAAGAAAGTCAGTGGTAGCTTGAAGGGAATAGCATTGAATCTATAAATTACTTTGAGCAGTATGTCCATTTTCATGATATTGATTCTTCCTATATATGAGCATGGAATGTTTTTCCATTTCTTTGTGTCCGCCATGAAAACTCTAGAAGAAAACATAGGCAGTACCATTCAGGACATAGGCATGGGCAAAGAATTCATGACTAAAACACCAAAAGCAATGTCAACAAAAGCCAAAACTGACAATGGCATCTAATTAAACTAAAGAGCTTCTGCACAGCAAAAGAAACTATCATCAGAGTGAACAGGCAACCTACAGAATGGGAGAAAATTTTTGCAATCTATCCATCTGAAAAAGGGTTAATATCCAGAATCTACAAAGAACTCAAACAAATTTTCAAGAAAAAACAAACCCATCAAAAAGTGGGCAAAGGATATGAACAGACACTTCTCAAAAGAAGACATTCATGCAGCCAATGGACATATGAAAAAAAGCTCATCATCACTGGCCATTAGAGAAAAGTAAATCAAAACCACAATGAGATATCATCTCATGCCAGCTACAATGGTGATCATTAAAAAGTCAGGAAATAACAGATGCAGAAGAGGATGTGGTGAAATAGGAACACTTTTACACTGTTTGTTGGAGCATAAGAGCGTAAATTAGTTCAACCCTTGCAGAAGACAATGTGGTGATTCCTCAAGGATCGAGAACCAGAAATACCATTTGACCCAGCAATCCCCTTACTGGGTACATACCCAAAGGATTATAAATCATTCTACTATAAAGACACATGCACACATATGTTTATTGCAGCACTATTCACAGTAGCAAAGACTTAGAACCAACCCAAATGCCCATCAATGATAGACTGGATAAAGAAAATATGGCACATATACACCATGGAATAACATGCAGCCATAAAAAAGGATGAGTTCATGTCCTTTGCAGGGACATGGATGAAACTGGAAACCATCATTCTCAGCAAAATAACATAGGAATAGTAAACCAAACACCACACGTTCTCACTCATAAGTGGGACTTGAACAATGAGAACACATGGACACAGGGAGGGGAACATCACACACCGGGGCCTGTCAGGGGGTGGGGGGCTAGGGGAGGGATAGCGTTAGGAAAAATACTTAATGTAGATGACAGGTTGATGGGTGCAGCAAACCACTATGGTGCGTGTATACCTATGTAACAAACCTGCACGTTCTGCACATGTATCCCAGAGCTTAAAGTATAACAATAAGAAAAAATTCACACTCAAGCCACAAGTACTGAGCTCTAATACTAAAGCAGTATTAGGTATACCTTCAGTACTGAGTTCTAGTACTGAGACCTAGGCAAGTGTAATACATATTAAAGCAAATAAATTATATTTCTACTCTTCAATTAGATTATGCTTTATTAGTGTTACCCAAAGTTCTTGGCTAAACTTTGGTTCTTCCCTTGAAATATATATAAAAAGATTTTAAATGAAACATAAAATTAATATATATTTTCATGGTTTAATCCCATTGCAGGAACACTAACTGTACTGACTTTTATAGGTAATGTTCACTAAGAGGCAGAAAACGTGATTTATTGGGGAATGCTCTCAAGGTCAACACTTACGAGTGAGTTAAGAAAGCACAATATAGCAGAGGGAGATGTCGAACACCAAAGCAGTCACAACAAAGGCCCAGTTGATCCCACTGAGGGTCATTCTACAGCAGGAATGACACTGCAGAGTTGTCCCACATCACGACCTAGGAGGCAGACCTTTATATTTCTATATAGACCAGTCTATAAACATTGGCTTCCCCAGGAAAGGCGACATAAACTTGGATGAGGCAGCTCCCTTTAAGATTAGGCCAATCTCCCAAGGGGCCTCCATCACAAGCTATTAGTCACCAATACTCAATAGATGTGGGAATTATTGCTTTACTCCTGAAATAGGTGGAGTGAAGAATCTGGGCAATGAACTACAATGTCTACCACAGTAATCTCTATTCAGTCTCCAAGGATTATACAGGAACTCACCGTCCCTCAGAAAGTAGACACAGTATTAATTATCTGGCCATCCCTATCCCTTAACATAGTGCCTGACTCCAAAGAGGTGCTCAAGAAAAGTTTGCTTACTGGCACACCTCTGAAAATCAGAATCTAGTCTCTTGTGCTTCACCTAACACTAAACACAAAAGACAAAAAATCCTGAGTCCCCAAATTCTGAAAGCAAAATCAAGTCCCTTTTGAAGCAAAAGGAAATTGTGGGCAAAAGATAATTGTCAATTGATGGCAGAGAATTCTGCAAATACAATAAACTTGTGGAAGAAACCCTCCAAAAATTGATTTCATTAATTTTTATTGTAATTATGACTGATTAGTAAGGATCAGTTCATCATTACTGCCGATTTCAAAAACTGTTGTGTATAGTAGGGAGAAATCAGTTATTGTGGGATCTTAAATATGATTGTTTTGAATGAATGGTTTAATTCATTAAGCTTATACTTAATAAGTGTCTACTATGTATCAGACATCATGGTGTGTAAATAAATGTAAGTAACACATGACTCTTTCATAGCCCAGCATAGAGACCAGCACAAACTAAGAATTACAGAAAAGGAATTACAGGAAAGGTAAGGATTTTGTTGAAAAAGTCATAGGAGCCACTTCCAGTAGAGAGCAGCAATAATGTCTTTAAAAAGATGAAGAATCATTAGTGTCTTTATGTATACAACTCTTTTTCAGTGGAGAATCTTGTCATAAGATAAATCTAATATCTTCAGTGCATGTGGACCTCCCAGCAGAGGAAGATTTGAACTGAAAATGTCCATGAAACATTTTAAGAGTTTTTTAGTATTGAGAACTTTCATTCTCTGCCACCTCCAAGACCACACTCCTTTTTACAACTTCAATTCCCCTCAGCTTGTGAGCCAGAGTGTGTGAGTGAAATAACAAAAAGAGGACAGAAAAGAAAATTAGGCCTAAATCTAGACTGTTAGGCTGTGCAAATTGAATGATGACAAAGTTCACACACATTCCTCAGCATGTGTGTTGTGAATGAAAGCTTTTCTAACTCTTCCTGCTCCGTCTTAACTTCCCTTATGGAGATATTTTTCTTTGTTAACCATCTGTTAATTAACAGAAATGGAACTCTTATATGTCATAGACCCTGTGACAATGAAATACAATTGCTCAAGATTGTTCCTTCCTTCCCTTACTGCCTTCTCTTCTCCGCTCTCTCTGCCCTGCCACTTCTTTCATTAATCTTTGGGCAAAACATGACACACAAAAATAATAAGGCACAAACCCTACTTAGAAGGTGCTCAGCCTAATGGAAAAGTCAGACACATAAAAAGGTAATTATAGCACACTGTATATACATTTAAAACTACACATACAAACACAAACACACACACACAAAATTTTTAAATCAGGAGTATGGATGGAGGAGACGCAGCTGTACAATTTGGGAGATAATTTAAAGGAAGGCTTCCCAGAGGAATAACACCTAATTGATAAAGAATAATGTGGCTGTAGCAAACCTCCAAGATGACTTCCAATGATCTTCATCTTCTGGTGTTCACATCCTTTTATAGTCTCTTTCTACAGTGAACCAGGGCATAGCTAAGTGACCAGAAGTATACTGAAGAAGTAATGATGTGTAATTTCCAAGGGTAGATCACAAAAGGCATTACGGCTTCTGCCTTGGTCTCTGAGATCACTTGTTCTGAGAGAAGGCAGCCTCCATGCTGTGAAAACTCTTGAGTAACCCTGTGGGTAGGCCCAGGTAGAAAGGCTGTCTGCCAACAGCCAGCCCCAGTTTGCCAGCCATGGGTCATATTATCATTTTGGAGCTAGATCTTCCAGCCAGCTAAGCCTTCAGATAGCTCCAGTTGGCATCTAACATCAACACCAAGCCAAAAATGCCTAACTGAGTCACTTCCAAATTCCTGATCTATAGATACTGTGAACAACAATAAATGATTATCATTTCTTTAAACCACTAAGTTTGGGCATAATTTGTTTTTCAGGATTTCCATTTTTAAAGGCTAAATATTTCATTGTATATATATACCACATTTTCTTTATCCATTCATTTATAAATGGACATTTAAGCTACCTCCACCTCTTGAAACTTTTTTGAATAATGCTACAAAGAGCAAGAGTGTGTAAATACCTCTTCAAAATACTGTTTTCAATTCCTTTAAATATATACTGAAAAGTAAGATTGAAGGATCATATGGCAATTTTGTTTTTAATTTTTTGAGAAACTTCCAGGCTGTTTTCCATAATGACTGCACCATTTTACATTCCCATAAAAAGTGCACAGGCATTCCAATTTCTCCACATCCTTGCCTGGTTATTTTCTGTTTTTTGTTTGTTTGTTTGTTTTTTGTTTTTTCAGTTGTCATTCTAATGATTGTGAGGTGATATCTTACCATGATTTTGATTTGTATCTCCCTAAAGATTAGTGATGTTGAACATCTTTTCATAAGCCTGTTAGTCATTTGTCTATCTTCTTTGGAGAAAAGTCTATTCAAGTACTTTTCCTAGTTTTTAACTGGTTATTTGTTTTTTGTTGTTGAGTTGTAGATCTTTATATATTCTGGATATTGATCCCTTTTGAAACAATGTGGTTTGCAAATATTTTCTTCCATTACATAGTTTGCTTTTTCATTCTGTTGTTTCCTTTGATGTGCAAAAGTTTTTAAGTTTGATGTAGTACCATTTGTCTGCTTTTGCTTTTTTTGCTTTTACTTTTGGTGTCATATCCAATAAATCACTCCCAAATCCAATATCATGAAGCTTTCCCTGATATTTTCTTCTGGCATAGTTTCACATCTTACATCAAATCTTTAATCTGTTTCCCATATCATTTGTTGACGAGACGGTCCTTTCTGCATTATATAGCCTTGGCACCCTTGTTGAAGATCATTTGACCATATACCAACGGCTCTATTTCTGGGCTTTCTATTCCGTTCCATGAGTCTATATGTCTGTCCCTGTGCCAATTCTACACTGTTTTAATTACTTTAGCCTTATAACTTGTTGTGAAATCAGGAGTGTGAGGCATTCAGCTTTTTCTTTCTCAGAATTGCTTTGGTTTTTCAGGGTATTTGTGATTCCATATGAATTTTAGAATTTTTTATTTCTTTGAAAAATGTCATTGTGATTTTGATAGAGATTGCATTGAATCTGTAGAATACTTTGGGTAGGTATGGACATTTTAACAATATTTTCTTGTAATCCATGAACACAGAATGTATTTACATTTACATGTTTCTTTTATTATTTCTTTTAGCAATGTTTTGTAGTTTTCAGTGTAAAATATTTTGCTTCCTTGGTTAAATTTATTCCTAAGTGTTTTATTCTTTTGATGGTATTATAAGTAGGATTATTTTCTTAATTTCCCTTTTGCCTTGTTCCGTGTATAGAAATGCAATAGATTTTTTGTGTTGATTCTATATCATGCAACTTTCTTGAATTCATTGATTAGTTCTAACAGGTTTTTCTTGTGTGGAATCTTTAGTGTTTTCTACGTATAAGATTACATCATTTGTAAATACAGATAATTTCACTTCTTCCTTTTCAACTCGCATAAGTTTTATTTCTTTTTCCTGGTTAACTGCTACAGCTAAGACTTCCAATATTATATTGAACAGAAGCAGTGAGAGTGGGCATCTTTACATTTTTCCTGATCTTAGGGAAAAAGATCACTAGAGGAAAGGATGCTAGTTTTTCACCACTAACTATTACGTTAGCTATGAGTTGTTTATATGTGGCATTTATTATGTTGAGGTAATTTCTATTTCTAGTTTGCTGAGTATTTTTATCACAAAAGTGTGTTGGGTTTTCTCAAATGCTTTTTCTGCATTAATTGAAATGATCATGTAAATTTTGTCCTTTGTTCTATTAACGCAGTATGTTACACTGAATTGACTTTCATTTGTTGAACCATATTTGCATTGCAGGACTAAATCCCACTTGGTTATGGTGTAGAATCCTTTTAAAATATTTGCTAGTATTTTGTTGAGGAAATTTGTCCCAATATTCCTCAGGGTTATTGGTATGTAGTTTTCTTTTCTTGTAGCATCTTTGTCTGATTCTAGTGTCAGAGTAATGCGGGCATCAAAAAATGAGTTTAAAGCATTCCTTCCTCTTCAGTTTTTTGAAAGAGTTTCAGAAAAACTGGTGTTAATTTTTCTTTACATGTTTTCTAGAATTCTCCAGTAAAGCCATCTTGTCCTGGGCTTTTCTTTGCTGGGAGACTTTTAATTACTGATTTAATCTCCCTACTAGTTATAGGTCTGTTCAGGTTTCTTTTTTTTAATTATTATTCAGTTTTGGTAGTTTGTATGGTTCCATAAATATATCCATTTCTTCTAGGTTATCCAATTTTTGGTTTATAATTATTCATAGTATTATATCATGATCTTTTTTTAAAATTTCTGTGGCATTAGTTGTAATATCTCCTCTTTCATTCTGGTGTTTGTTATTTGATCTTCTTTTGTCCAACTAAGACTTTGTTAATTTTGCTGCTCTTTTCAACAAAACAGCACTTAGTTTCATTGATTTTTATCTCTTGTTTTTATATTATCTATTTTATTTATTTCTACTCTAATATTTATTAGCTCATTTCTTCTGCTATCTTTGGGCTTATTTTGTTATTTTTCTCTTTCTCTGAGGCATAAAGTTAAGCTGTTGATTTAAGATCTTTCTCTTTTTTTAACGTAAGTGTTTATGACTATAGCCTTCCAGAGCTCTTAGTACCGCATTTGCTGCATCCTATAAGTTTTGGTATGCTCTGTTTTAATTTTAATTTTTCTCAAGATATTTTCAAATTCCCTTGGTATATGTTCTTTGATCCAATGATTCTTCAACAGTGTTCTTAATTTTCACATACTTGTAAATTTCATGGTTTTCTTCTGCTATTAATTTTTAGTATTATTTCACTATAGTTGGAAAAGATATTTGGCATGACTTCAATCTTGTTAAATTTCTTAAGACTTATCTTATGATCTAACATGTAAAATATTTTGGAGAATGTTCTGTGTGTATTACAGAAGAATGTACAATGTGTTGCTATTGGGTGCAGTGTTATATATGTGTCTGTTAGGTGCAATTGGTCTATAATGTTGTCCAGGTCCTCTATTTCCTTATTAAGCATCTGTCTGGTTGGTCTTTCTACTACTGAAAGTAGAGTATCCTAATACTAATTATTCCCATTTATTTCTCCTTTCCATTCTGTCAATATTTGCTCATATATTTGGGTGCTCTGATGTCAGATATGTACATATTTATCGTTGTTATATCTTCTTGGTGAATTTATTTTTATATCATTATATAATGTTTTTCTTTGTCTCATGCAACAATTTTTATCTTAAAGTCTATTTTTTTCTGATATAACTATGATCACCCCATTCTCTTTTAATTACCATTGTCATGGAATATCATTTTTCACCCTTTTGTCAATGTTTATAGTGAGTCTCTTGTAGACACCTTATAGTTGGATTTTATTTTTGTTTTTATCCATTCAGCCTGGGGCATTTAATTTATTTACATTTAAAGTAATTACCGATAGGGAAAGATTTAAAACTGCCATTTTAAACTGCTTTTTGTATAACTTGTTATTTTGTCATTCTTTACTCTCTTACTGCCTTTCTTTGTGTTTTGTTGATTTCTTGTAGTGACATGCTTGATTCTTTTCTTTTTTTCTGTGTACATCTTCTATAGGTATTTATTTTATGGTCACCATGGAGGTTATATAAAACATTTCATAGTTACAATAACCTATTTAGAACTGGTAACAACTTCAGATACAAAAACTCTAGTCATTTATTTCCCCCATACTTTGTTTTTTATATATATTTTGTATCCATTAATATAATTTTGCAATTACAGGTATTTGTTATGCTTTTATCTTTTAAATTCTATACCCAAATCAAAAGTGATTTATGAGACTTCTGGTTCCAAAATGGCAGCATAGAAGTACTGGCCTCATTCCCGATCCCCTCACACACACGCGGAAAATTAAAAACAAATATATACTGCAAAGAATATCATCACCTAGAAAGAATGAATATTGTTAAAATGGCCATACTGCCTGAAGAAATTTACAGATGCTATTTCTATCAAACTACCAATAACATTCTTTGCAGAATTAGGCACAAGGATTTTAAAATTCACATGGAATCTTTTCTAAAAAGGTTAAAAAAGCCAAGATAATCCTAAGCAAAGAGACCAAAGCTGCAGGTATCATGCTACCCAACTTGAAACTATACTACAAGGCTACAGTAACCAAAACAGCATGGTACTAGTACAAAAACAAACACATAGACCAATAGAACAAAATAAAGAGCTCAGAAATAAGGTTGCATATCTACAACCATCTAATCTTTGACAAAGCTGAAACAAACAAGCAATGGAAAAAAGACTGCTTATTCAACAAATTGTGCTGGGATAACGAGCTACCCAAATGCAGAAGGTTGAAACTGGATCCCTTCTTACACCATATACAAAAACCAACTCAAGATGCATTATGGACTTAAATGTAAAACCCAAAACAATACAACCCTGGAAGACAATCTAGGCAATACCATTCAGGACATAGGAATGAGCAAAGATTTCATAACAAACATGTCAAACACAATTGCAACAAAAGCAAAAATTGACAAGTGGACTCTAATTAAACTAAAGAGCTTCTACACAGCAAAAGAAACTATCAACAGAGTAAACAGACAACCTAAATAATGGAAGAAAATATTTGCAAACTATAAACCTGACAAAAGCCTAATATTCAGTTTCTTTAAGGAACTTAAACAAATGTACAAGAAACAATCAAACAATTCCATTAAAAAGTGAACAAAGGACATGAATAGATACTTTTCAAAAGAAGACATATATGTGGCCAGCAAGGATATGAAACAAAGCTCAACATTACTAATCATTAAAGAAATGCAAATCAAAACCACAATGACATAACATTTCACACCTGTGAAAATGGCAATTATTAAAAAATCAAAAAATAACAGATGCTGGCAAAGTTATGACGAAAAAGGAGTGCTCATACACTGTTGGGAGTATAAATTAGTTCAACCATTGTGTAAATCAGTGTGGCAACTCCTCAAAGACCTAAAAACAGAACTACCAGTTGATCTAGCAGTCCCACTACTGAGTATATGCCAAAGGAATGTAAATCATTCTATCATAAAGACACATGTGGCTGGGTGTGGTGGCTCATGCCTGTAACCACAGCACTTTGGAAGGCCAAGGTAAACACATCACCTGAGGTCAGGAATTTCAGACTAGCCTGGCCAACATGGTGAAACCCCATCTCTACTAAAAATACAAAAAGTAGCTGGGTGTGGTGATGCATTGCCTATAATCCCAGCTACTTGGTAGGCTGAAGCATGAGAATTGCTTGAACCTGGGAGGCAGAGGTTGCAGTGAGGCAACATCATGCCACTGCACTCCAGCATGGGTGACAGAGTGACACTTTGTCTCAAAAAAAAAAAAAAAAAAAAAAAAAAAAGAAAAAGAAAAAGAAAGAAAAACAAAAACATCTGTATGCATGTTTAGTGTAGCACTATTAACACACTATACACAATAGCAAAGACATTGAATCAACCAAAATACCCATTAATGGTGGACTGAATAAAGAAAATGGGGTACATATATACCATGGAATACTTTGCAGCCATAAAAATGAACAATATCTTATCCATTGCAGGTACATGGATGGAGCTGGAGGTCATTATCCTTAGCAAACTAACACAATGATAGAAAACCAAATAACACATGCTCTCACTTGTAAGTGGAAGCTAAACAATGAGAACAAATGGACACACAGAAGGGAATAACAGACACTGGGGCCTACTTGAGTGTGGAGGGAGAAGAGAGAGAATCAGGAAAAATACTAATGGATACTAAGCTTAGTAACTGGGTGACCAAATAATCTGTACAACCAATTCCCATGACATGAGTTTACCTATCTAACAAACCTACATTTGCATCCCTGAACTTAAAATAAAAGTTCAAAAAATAATAAAAGTAAAAGTGGTCAAAGGATATGAACAGACACTTTTGAAAAGAAGACATACACGTGGCCAAAAGGCATAAGAAAAAATGCTCAACATCACTAAACATTAGAGAAATGCAAATCAAAACTATATTGAGATACTATTTCATACTAGTCAGAATAGCTATTATTAAAAAGTCAAAAATAACAGATGCTGGTGAAGTTGTGGAGAAAAAGGAATGCTTATACACGGCTGGTGGGAAGGTAAATTAGTTCAACCATTGTGAAAAGCAGTGTGGCAATTCTTCATTTTGCCATTAGTGAATGGCAAAGAATTACCATTCAACCCAGCAATACTATTATTGGTTATATACCCAAAGGAATATAAACTATTCTACCAAAAAGACACATACACACATATGTTTATTCCAGCACTCTTCACAATACCAAAGATGTAGAATCAACCTAAATGCCCATCAATGGTAAACTGAATAAAGACACTAAAGTGTATATACAACATGGAACATTACCCAACCATACAAATAATGAGATCAATTCCTTTGCAGCAACATGGATGGAGCTGAAGGCTATTATTCTGAGCAAACTAACAGTAATAGAAAACAAAATACTGCATGTTCTCACTCACAAGTTGGAGCTAAACAGTGAGAACACATGAACACAAAGAAGGCAACAATAGATACTGAGGCCTACTTGAGGGATTAGGGTGGGAGGAGGGAGAGGATCAAAAACTACCTTTTGAGTACTATGCTTATTACCTGAGTGATAAAATAATCTGTACACCAAACCCCCATGACATGCAGTTTATCTATATAACAAACTTGCACATGTATCCCTGAAACTAAAATAAAAGTTAAAAAAAAAATTGTCACTATCATCAATATACCAGAATTCAAATGTAAGGATGAGACAGGACCCAGGGCCGCAGAGAAGTATAAAAACTCCAAAAAAGTGTAAGATAATTGAACTTTCTTTTTTCTTTTGATGGAGTTTCACTCTTGTTGCCCAGGCTGGAGTGCAGTGGCGCGATCTTGGCTCACTGCAACCTCTGCCTCCCGGGTTCAAGAGATTCTCCTGCCTCAGCCTCCCAAGTAGCTGGGATTACAGGCACGTGCCACCATGCCTGGCTAACTTTTTGTATTTTTAGAAGAGATGGGGTTTTTCCACATTGATCAGGCTGGTCTCGAACTCCCAGTCTCAGGTGATTTGCCCAGCTCAGCCTCCCAAAGTGGTGGGATTACAGGCGTAAGCCACTGTGTCAGAGAACTGAACTTTCACATTCACAATACCCCTCCCCTCAATCTGCTGGCTCCAAGCACATGGTAAATTTCCCTCTGACTTACAGTTTCTACATGGAAAAAGTGAGAACATGGATGACAACCATCTATCCCAGCCATTTTGGGTTTTCTCATAGGATACCTGCCTCACCTCACGTACAGGAAGCATCGCAAGTGCCTAAATGGAGAAATATCCCTGAGGACAGCCAGAGACAAAGTGTGGACACAAGACTATCATCCCCAGACTTGGAAACTCTGCTCTGTAACTTGTCCAAAGGCATGCCAAATCAGAGTGGCTGTTCAGTGGCACCACACTGTAAGCAGTTTGCTCGACATGTTCCCTCAGCAAGAACCCCTAGCCAACCTTTTGGAATGGGTAACAAATTTGGAATGGGCAACACTCTGATTGTTTACTATAACTGAAGTAAACCTGGGCTTAAAGAGGTAGTGATCTATTGGGGAAAACACCAAATAAACAAAAGCAAGAAGATCCAAAGGTAAACTGCAAAGAATCTCTAAGCAAACATATCCAATAAAAATCAAAACAAGTCAGACAGAGAAGACTTGAATAAATAATCCTCCAATGCAAAGACATAAATGTACAATGACAAAAAACAAAAGGAAACAGGAAATCATAAAATTTGACCTTCTCAAGTGGGCAAAGCAAAGAAATGGTGATTGGCCTAATGAGATAGTGATATGTGAATTATCTGACCAAGAATTCAAAATATCAGTTTTAAGCAAAGTCAGTGATTTCCAAGATAACACAGAAAAGTGATTCAGAAATTTACTAGAAAATTTTAACAAAGAGATTAAAACAATTTAAAAAATTAAACACAAATCTTAGAACCGAGAAATGTCACAGGAAGTCAGGGACCCCGAACGGAGAGACTGGCTGAAGCTGCGGCAGAAGAACATAAATTGTGATGATTTAATGGACATTTATCAGTTCCCCAAATTAATACTTTTATAATTTCTTATGCTTGTCTTTACTGCAATCTCTGAACATAAAATGTGAAGATTTCATGGACGATTATCACTTCCCAAAGCAATACTCTTATAATTTCTCATGCCTGTGTTTACTTTAATCTCTTAATCCTGTCATCTTCATAAGCTGAGGATGTATGTCACCTCAGGACCCTGTGATGATTGTGTTAACTGTACAAACTGTTTGTGAAACATGTGTGTTTGAACTATATGAAATCAGTGCACCCTCAAAAAGAACAGAATAACAGCGATTTTCAGGGAACAAGGAAAGAAAACCATAAAGTCTGACTGCCTGCAGGGTCAGGCAGAATATAGCCATATTTTTCTTCTTGCAGAAAGCGAGTAGGAGAAATTTTGCTGAATTCTTTTCCCAGTAAGAAATAACCCTGGGGAAGGAATGCATTCCTTAGGGGAGGTCGACAAATGGCTGCTCTGGGAGGGTCTGTCTTATGCAGTTGAGATAAGGGATGAAATACGCCCTGGTCTCCTGCAGTGCCCTCGGGCTTGCTAGGATTGGGAAATTCCACCCTGGTGAATTCTAGTCAGACCGGTTGTCTGCTCTTGAACCCTGTTTCCTGTTAAGATGTTTATCAATAGAGTGTGTGCACAGTGGGTCACGAACCCTCATCAGTAATTCTAATTTTGCCCTTGCCTTGTGATCTTTTATTGTCCTTTGAAGCATGTGATCCTTGTGACCTACTGCCTGTTTGTACACCCCCTCCCCTTCTAAAATCCCTAATAAAAACTTGCTGGTTTTGCAGCTTGGGGTCGCCATCACGGTCGTACCAATATGTGATGACACCCCCGGAGGCCCAGTTGTAAAATTTCTCTCTTTGTACTCTTTTTCTTTATTTCTCAGACTGGTTGACACTTAGGGAAAATAGAAAGAACCTACATTGAAATATTGGGGGCTGGTTCCCCTGATAGAGAAATAAATTTGCTGAACTTAAACATTCATTAGAGGCTCTCAACAGAAGAATGAACTAAGCAGAGGAAAGAATCAGTGAGCTCAAAGACAGCCTATTTGAAAATATAGTCAGAGGAGAAAAAAGAAAAAAGAATGAAAAAGAACAAAGATTGCCTATAAGATATAGAAAATCACCTTGAAAGACCAATGCTAAGAATTATTTGTGCACAAGAAAGAGTTGAGCAAGAGCAAGTAATAGAAAGCTTATTCAAAAAAATAATTAGGAAAACTACAAAACTTGCAAAAGAGATAAATATCCAGGTACAAGAAAGCCAGAGAACACCAAAGAGAATCAACCAAATAAGAGTATCCTGTCATATAATAATACAACTCTCAAATGACAAAGACAAGGACTGAGCACAGTGGCTCATATTTGTAACCCCAGCACCTTGGGAGGCAAGGATGGGAGGATCACTTGAGGCCAGGAGTTCAAGATCAACCTGGTCAGCATAACAAGACCCCATCCCTACAAAAATAAAAAATAAAAATTAGCCAAGCGCATGCCTGTAGTCATAGCTACTTGGGAAGCTGAGGAAGGAGGATCTCCAGGCTAACTTCTTTAGCGTAGGAGTTCAAGGCTTCAGTGAGCTATGAACATGGCACTGGAATTCTGCCTGGATGTCAGACCAAGACTTCATCTCAAAACAAAAAAGATCAAAGACAAAAGGGACACTAAGAGTAACAAGAGAAAAGAAGTGAATGAGATATGATGGAACTCCAATTTGTATGACAATAGACTTCTCAACTGAAACCATACAGGTCAGAAGGTAGTGGAATGACATTTTTAAAGTGTTGAAATGAAAAAAAAAAATCTTTCATCTAATAATACTATGTCTAGCAAAGCTTTCTTTCAAATGTGAAGGAGACAGAAAGTTTCTCCTAGATGGACAAAAGCTGAGATAATTCACCAACAGACCTGTCTAACAAGAAAGGCTAAATGGAATTATTCAATGTGAAATAAAAAAATGCTAACATACAAAATGAAAACATGTGTAGGTACAAAACCTACAGGTAAAATTAAGTCATTGGACAAAACCAAAATACTCTAATACTGTAATTGGAGTAGGTATGTAATCCACTTATAACCCTAGTATAGTATGAAGCACAAAAGGCAAATCTGTCAATAATTACATCTACAGGAACCTATTAAGAAAGAGGCAAATTAAAAATATGTAAATCAAGATGACAGAAAGTCAAAATATGGAGAAATACAGTTAAAGTATAGAGTTGCATTTTTGTTTTTTCTTTGTATATTTCCATTCTTTTTAATCCAAGATGCGCTGTCATCTTTTAAAAATAATTTTTATACCAATAAGATGTTTTAAATAAGACTCATCACAATTACAATGCAGAAACCTATAATAGATTTACTAAACATAAAAAGCAACTAATTAACAAATTAAAACATGCTGCTAGAGAAAATACTTATCCACAGATGAAAACAGTAAGAAAGAAAGAAAAGAAGATACGAGTTACAAAACATCCAGAAAGCAAGCATCAAAATAGCAGTAATAAGTTCTTAATTATCAATAATAACACTGAATCTAAATTGACTCAATTCTCCCATTAAAAGGCATAAACTGTTGGGAGGCCAAGGTGGGCGGATCATGAGGTCAGGAGATCAAGACTATCTTGGCTAACACAGTGAAATCTCGTCTCTGTACTAAAAATACAAAAAACTTAGCCAGACATGGTGATGGGTGCCTGTAGTCCCAGCCACTCAGGCTGAGGCAGAAGAATGGCGTGAACCCAGGAGGTGAATCTTGCAGTGAGTCGAGATCACGCCACTGCCCTCCAGCCTTGATGACAGAGTGAGACTCCGTCTCAAAAAAAAAAAAAAAAAAAAAAAAAAAAAAGGCATAAAGTGGCTGAATGTATAAAGAATAAGATCAAACTATATGTTGCCTACAAGAAACCTATTTCACTTGTACAGATACACATCAACTAAAAATGAAGAGTGGGAACAAATATTCTATGCAAATAAACCAAAAAAGAGCAGGAATAGCTATATTTATATCAGATTTAAAATACTAGAAGTTAAAGACTGTAAAAAGAGACAAAGGTTACCATATAATGAAAAAGACAATTCAGCAAGAGAATATGACAATTATAAATATCTACACAACCATCACTGGAGCACCCAAATACATAAGGCAAATATTAATACATCTAAAGAAAGAGATAGACTGCAATACAATAATAGTACGATGTTCAACAATCCAATCTCAGTAAGGGACAGGTTATCCAGACAGAAAACATCAACAAAGAAATATTGGAGTTAAACTACACACCAGAACAAAGAAATCCTAACTGACATATTTACAGAATGTAACTGAAATATTTACAGAATATTGCACCCAACTGCAATAGAATAACAATAGTTTCATCAGCACATGAAACATTTTCCAGAATAGAACACATGGTAGGCCTCAAAACAAGTTCAAATAAGTTATAAAAAGTAGTAAAAATATCAAGTATCTTTTCTGATAACAATGGAATAAAACTAGAATTTAATAACAAGAAGAATCTTGGAAACTACACAAACACATGAAAATAAAACAACATGCTCCTGATTGATCGATGGCTCAATGAAGAAATTAAGTAGAAAATTAAAATATTTCTTAAAACAAATGAAACTTGAAATACAACAGATCAAAATCTATGGTATAGAGCAAACGATGTACTAAGAGGGACATTTATAGCAATAAACACCTATATCAAAAAAGCAGAAAGACTTCAAATAAGTAGCTCATGCACCTTAAGAAACTAGGAAATAAAAAATGAACTGAACCCAAAATTAGTGGAAGAAAATAAATAATAAAAATCAAAGCAGAAATAAACATAATTTAGACTAAGTGAACAATACAGAAGATCAATAAAATTAAAGGTGGTGTTCTGAAAAGATAAAATCAACAAACATTTAGGGAGAAAAAAAGAGTACAACAAAAATAAATAAAATCAGAAACAAAACGAAGACATAACCACAGGAACCACAGAAATATAAGGTATCACTAGATTATTATGAAAAATTATGTGCTAACAAATTAGAAAATCTAAAAGAAATGGAAAAATCCTGGACACATACAACTTACCAGGATTGACCTATGAACAAATAGGAAACCTCACCAAACCAATAACTAGTAATGAGATAAAAGTTGTAATAAAAAGTCACTTATTAAAGAAAAGCCCAGGACCTGATGGCTTCACCTGAATTCTACTAAACATTTAAAGAGGAACTAATACTAATTCTATTCAAAATCTTCAAACAAACAAACAAACAACAACAACAACAAAAACTGAAAAGGAGGGAATACTTCAAACTCATTCTAAGACATTAGCATTACCCTGACATCAACACCAGATAAGAACACAACAAAAAAAGAAAACTATTAGCCAATGTACTAATGAACACAGACGCAAAAATCCTCAACAAAACCAATCAAATTGAATTCAACAATAGATTGAAAAGATCATTCACCATGATCAAGTGAGATTCTTCCTAGGGATGCAAGGAGGGTTCAACATATGCAAATCAATTAACATAATACATCACATTAACATAACCAGGAACAAAAGCCATATGATCATTTCAATAGGCGCTGGAAAAGTATTTGATAAAATTCAACATCTCTTTATGATAAAAATCTCAGAAGAGGAACATACCTCAAAATAATAAAGGCCATATGTGGCAAATTCACAACTAACATTGTACTGAACAGGGAAATCTTGAAAGCATTTTCATTGAGATCCAGAATAAGATAAGAATGCCTACCTTCACCATTTTTATTCAAGATAGTACTGGAAGTTCTCACCAGAAAAGTTAGCCAAGAGAAAGTAAAAAAGGAATCCAAATAGAAAAGAGGAAGTTACAGTATCCTTGTATGAGAATAACATAGTTTTATAATTAGAGAAACCTAAAGTCTCTAACAAAAAATTGTTAGAACTGATAAATTCAGTAAAGTTGCAGTAAACAAAATCAACATACAAAAATCAGTAGCATTCGTATACACCAACAGTGCACAATCTGAAAAATAAATTAAGAAAGCAAACACATGCACAATGGCTTCAAATAATATAAATTACCTAGAAATTAATTTAAGCAAAGAAGTGAAAGTTCTATACAAAGTAAATTATAAATGACTCATGAAGGAAATTGAGGAAGACACAATAAAATGGAAAGATATTCCACGTTCAGGAATTAGAAGAATTAATAAAAATTCAATGCAATAGCTTTCCAAATATCAATGTCATTCACAGAAATAGAAGAAAACATTCCTAAAAAGTATACGGAACCACAAAAGAGCACAAATAGCCAAAGCAATACTGATCAAAAATAACAAAGCTGGAGACATCATGTTACTTGACTTCCAAATATGCTACAAAGCTATGGTAAACAAATAAGCATAGTACTGGAATAAATACAGACACAGCGACCAAAGGAACATAATAAGTAACCCAGATGTAAGTCCATACATTTATAGCCAACTTATTTTTCACAAAGGTGCCAAGAACATACAATAGTGAAAGATAATCTCTTTAACAAATGATGCTATGAAAACTGGTTAACAATATGCAGAAGAATAAAACAAGACCCCTATGTCTCAAAAATCAAATCAAAATGGATTAAAGCCTCACAACTATGAAACTATTAAAATAAAACACTGGGGAATAGGTGCTTCCTTTATTGGTCTGAGCAAAGATTTTTCATGTAAGATCTAAAAAGCACAGGCAGCTAAATCAAAAATAAATAGGATTACATCAAGTTAAAAGCTTCTGTAGGGCAAAGAAAACAATGAATAAAGTGAAGAGACAACCCACAGAGTAGGAGAAAAAAAACTGCAAATTATCCATCTGACAAGGGATTAATAACCAGAATACATAAGGAGCTCAAACAACTCAACAGCATGAAAACAAATACTCTAATTCAAAAACAGGCAAAAGACATTGAATAGACATTTTTCAAAAGAAGACATATCAATGACCAACAGGTATATAAAAATGTTCAGCATCACTTACTATCAGAGAAATGCAAATAAAAATGACAATTACATCTCATTTCACACTAGTTAAAATAGCTTCTATAAAAAAGACAGGGACTGGGGCGGAGCAAGATGGCCGAATAGGAACAGGTCCAGTCTCCATCTTCCAGCGCGAGTGACACAGAAGACCGGTGATTTCTGGATTTTCAACTGAGGTACTGGGGTCATCTCACTTGGGAGTGCCGGACAATCCGTGCGGGTCAGCTGCTGCAGCCTGACCAGCGAGAACTGAAGCAGGGCGAGGCATCGCCTCACCTGGGAAGCGCGAGGGGGAAGGGAGTCCCTTTTCCTAGCCAGGGGAACTGAGAAACACAACACCTGGAAAATCGGGTAACTCCCACCCCAATACTGCGCTGTAACACCGGCACACCGGAGAATATATCCCACACCTGGCCGGGAGGGTCCCACGCCCACGGAGCCTCCCTCCTTGCTAACACAGCAGTCTGCGGCAATCTAACCGCAAGGCAGCAGCGAGGCTGGGGGAGGGGCGCCCGCCATCGCTGAGGCTTCAGTAGGTAAATAAAGGCGCTGGGAAGCTCGAACTGGGTGGAGCTCACAGCAGCTCAAGGAAACCTGCCTGTCTCTGTAGACTCCGCCTCTGGGGACAGGGCTCAGCTAAAGGAGCAGAAGCCTGTGCAGACGCGAACGACTCTGTCTGACAGCTTTGAAGAGAGCAGTGGATCTCCCAACACGGAGGTTGAGATCTGAGAAGGGGCAGTCTGCCTGCTCAAGTGGGTCCCTGACCCCTGAGTAGCCTAACTGGGAGACATCCCCCACTAGGGGCAGTCTGACACCCCACACCTCACAGGGTGGAGTACACCCCTGAGAGGAAGCTTCCAAAGCAAGAATCAGACAGGTGCACTCGCTGTTCAGCAATATTCTATCTTCTGCAACCTCTGCTGCTGATACCCAGGAAAACAGGGTCTGGAGTGGACCTCAAGCAATCTCCAACAGACCTATAGCTGAGGGTCCTGACTGTGAGAAGGAAAACTATCAAACAGGAAGGACACCTATACCAAAACCCCATCAGTACGTCACCATCATCAAAGACCAGAGACAGATAAAACCACAAAGATGGGGAAAAAGCAGGGCAGAAAAGCTGGAAATTCAAAAAATAAGAGCACATCTCCTCCTGCAAAGGAGCACAGCCCATCGCCAGCAACGGATCAAAGCTGGTCAGAGAATGATTTTGATGAGATGAGAGAAGAAGGCTTCAGTCCATCAAACCTCTCAGAGCTAAAGGAGGAATTACGTACCCAGCGCAAAGAAACTAAAAATCTTGAAAAAAGAGTGGAAGAATTAACAGCTAGACTAATTAATGCAGAGAAGGTCATAAACGAAATGACAGAGATGAAAACCATGACACGAGAAATACGTGACAAATGCACAAGCTTCAGTAACCGACTCGATCAACTGGAAGAAAGAGTATCAGCGATTGAGGATCAAATGAATGAAATGAAGCGAGAAGAGAAACCAAAAGAAAAAAGAAGAAAAAGAAATGAACAAAGCCTGCAAGAAGTATGGGATTATGTCAAAAGACCAAATCTACGTCTGATTGGGGTGCCTGAAAGTGAGGGGGAAAATGGAACCAAATTGGAAAACACTCTTCAGGATATCATCCAGGAGAACTTCCCCAACTTAGCAGGTCAGGCCAACATTCAAATTCAGAAAATACAGAGAATGCCACAAAGATACTCCTCCAGAAGAGCAACTCCAAGACACATAATTGCCAGATTCACCAAAGTTGAAATGAAGGAAAAAATCTTAAGGGCAGCCAGAGAGAAAGGTCGGGTTACCCACAAAGGGAAGCACATCAGACTGACAGCAGATCTCTCGGCAGAAACTCTACAAGCCAGAAGAGAGTGGGGGCCAATATTCAACGTTCTTAAAGAAAAGAATTTTAAACCCAGAATTTCATATCCAGCCAAACTAAGTTTCATAAGTGAAGGAGAAGTAAAATTCTTTACAGATAAGCAAATGCTTAGAGATTTTGTCACCACCAGGCCTGCCTTACAAGAGACCCTGAAGGAAGCCCTAAACATGGAAAGGAACAACCGCTACCAGCCATTGCAAAAACATGCCAAAATGTAAAGACCATCGAGGCTAGGAAGAAACTGCATCAACTAATGAGCAAAATAACCAGTTAATATCATAATGGCAGGATCAAGTTCACACATAACAATATTAACCTTAAATGGAAATGGACTAAATGCTCCAATTAAAAGACACAGACTGGCAAACTGGATAAAGAGTCAAGACCCATCAGTCTGCTGTCTTCAGGAGACCCATCTCACATGCAGAGACATACATAGGCTCAAAAGAAAGGGATGGAGGAAGATCTACCAAGCAAATGGAGAACAAAAAACAGCAGGGGTTGCAATCCTAGTCTCTGATAAAACAGACTTTAAACCATCAAAGATCAAAAGAGACAAAGAAGGCCATTACATAATGGTAAAGGGATCAATTCAACAAGAAGAGCTAACTATCCTAAATATATATGCACCCAATACAGGAGCACCCAGATTCATAAAGCAAGTCCTTACAGACTTACAAAGAGACTTAGACTCCCATACAATAATAATGGGAGACTTCAACACTCCACTGTCAACATTAGACAGATCAACGAGACAGAAAGTTAACAAGGATATCCAGGAATTGAACTCATCTCTGCACCAAGCGGACCTAATAGACATCTATAGAACTCTCCACCCCAAGTCACCAGAATATACATTCTTCTCAGCACCACATCACACTTATTCCAAAATTGACCACATAATTGGAAGTAAAGCACTCCTCAGCAAATATAAAAGAACAGAAATTATAACAAACTGTCTCTCCGACCACAGTGCAATCAAACTAGAACTCAGGACTAAGAAACTCAATCAAAACCGCTCAACTACATGGAAACTGAACAACCTGCTCCTGAATGACTACTGGGTACATAACGAAATGAAGGCAGAAATAAAGATGTTCTTTGAAACCAATGAGAACAAAGATACAACATACCAGAATCTCTGGGACACATTTAAAGCAGTGTGTAGAGGGAAATTTATAGCACTAAGTGCCCACAAGAGAAAGCAGGAAAGATCTAAAATTGACACTCTAACATCACAATTAAAAGAACTAGAGAGGCAAGAGCAAACACATTCAAAAGCTAGCAGAAGGCAAGAAATAACTAAGATCAGAGCAGAACTGAAGGAGATAGAGACACAAAAAACCCTCCAAAAAATCAATGAATCTAGGAGTTGGTTTTTTGAAAAGATCAACAAAATTGACAGACCGCTAGCAAGGCTAATAAAGAAGAAAAGAGAGAGGAATCAAATAGACGCAATAAAAAATGATAAAGGTGATATCACCACCGACCCCACAGAAATACAAACTACCATCACAGAATACTATAAACACCTCTACGCAAATCAACTAGAAAATCTAGAAGAAATGGATAATTTCCTGGACACGTACACTCTTCCAAGACTAAACCAGGAAGAAGTTGAATCCCTGAATAGACCAATAGCAAGCTCTGAAATTGAGGCAACAATTAATAGCCTGCCCACCAAAAAAAGCCCAGGACCAGATGGATTCACAGGTGAATTCTACCAGAGGTACAAGGAGGGGCTGGTACCATTCCTTCTGAAACTATTCCAATCAATAGAAAAAGAGGGAATCCTCCCTAACTCATTTTAGGAGGCCAACATCATCCTGATACCAAAGCCTGGCAGAGACACAACAAAAAAAGAGAATTTTAGACCAATATCCCTGATGAACATCGATGCAAAAATCCTCAATAAAATACTGGCAAACCGGATTCAGCAGCACATCAAAAAGCTTACCCACCATGATCAAGAGGGCTTCATCCCTGGGATGCAAGGCTGGTTCAACATTCGCAAATCAATAAACGTAATCCAGCATATAAACAGAACCAAAGACAAGAACCACATGATTATCTCAATAGATGCAGAAAAGGCTTTTGACAAAATTCAACAGCCCTTCATGCTAAAAACGCTCAACAAATTCGGTATTGATGGAACGTTCCTCAAAATCATAAGAGCTATTTATGACAAACCCACAGCTAATATCATACTAAATGGGCAAAAACTGGAAAAATTCCCTTTGAAAACTGGCACAAGACAGGGATGCCCTCTCTCACCACTCCTATTCAACATAGTGTTGGAAGTTCTGGCTAGGGCAATCAGGCAAGAGAAAGAAATCAAGGGTATTCAGTTAGGAAAAGAAGAAGTCAAATTGTCCCTGTTTGCAGATGACATGATTGTATATTTAGAAAACCCCATCGTCTCAGCCCAAAATCTTCTTAAGCTGATAAGCAACTTCAGCAAATTCTCAGGATACAAAATTAATGTGGAAAAATCACAAGCATTCTTATACACCAGTAACAGACAAGCAGAGAGCCAAATCAGGAATGAACTTCCATTCACAATTGCTTCAAAGAGAATAAAATACCTAGGAATCCAACTTACAAGGGATGTAAGGACCTCTTCAAGGAGAACTACAAACCACTGCTCAGTGAAATCAAAGAGGACACAAACAAATGGAAGAACATACCATGCTCATGGATAGGAAGAATCAATATCGTGAAAATGGCCATACTGCCCAAGGTTATTTATAGATTCAATGCCATCCCCATCAAGCTACCAATGAGTTTCTTCACCGAATTGGAAAAAACTGCTTTAAAGTTCATATGGAACCAAAAAAGAGCCCGCATTGCCAAGACAATCCTAAGTCAAAAGGACAAAGCCGGAGGCGTCACGCTACCTGACTTCAAACTATACTACAAGGCTACAGTAACCAAAACAGCATGGTACTGGTACCAAAACAGAGATATAGACCAATGGAACAGAACGGAGCCCTCAGAAATAATGCCACACATCTACAACCATCTGATCTTTGACAAACCTGACAAAAACAAGAAATGGGGAAAGGATTCCCTATTTAATAAATGGTGCTGGGAAAATTGGCTAGCCATAAGTAGAAAGCTGAAACTGGATTCTTTCCTTACTCCTTATACGAAGATTAATTCAAGATGGATTAGAGACTTAAATGTTAGACCTAATACCATAAAAACCCTAGAAGAAAATCTAGGTAGTACCATTCAGGACATAGGCATGGGCAAGGACTTCATGTCTAAAACACCAAAAGCAACGGCAGCAAAAGCCAAAATTGACAAATGGGATCTCATTAAACTAAAGAGCTTCTGCACAGCAAAAGAAACTACCATCAGAGTGAACAGGCAACCTACAGAATGGGAGAAAATTTTTGCAATCTACTCATCTGACAAAGGGCTCATTTCCAGAATCTACAAAGAACTCAAACAAATATACAAGAAAAAAACAAACAACCCCATCCAAAAGTGGGGAAAGGATATGAACAGACATTTCTCAAAGGAAGACATTCATACAGCCAACAGACACATGAAAAAATGCTCATCATCACTGGCCATCAGAGAAATGCAAATCAAAACCACTATGAGATACCATCTCACACCAGTTAGAATGGCAATCATTAAAAAATCAGGAAACAACAGGTGTTGGAGAGGATGTGGAGAAATAGGAACACTTTTACACTGTTGGTGGGATTGTAAACTAGTTCAACCATTATGGAAAACAGTATGGCAATTCCTCAAGGATCTAGAACTAGATGTACCATATGACCCAGCCATCCCACTACCGGGTATATACCCAAAGGATTATAAATTATGCTACTACAAAGACACATGCACACGTATGTTTATTGCGGCACTATTCACAATAGTAAAGACTTGGAATCAACCCAAATGTCCATCAGTGACAGACTGGATTAAGAAAATGTGGCACATATACACCATGGAATATTATGCAGCCATAAAAAAGGATGAGTTTGCGTCCTTTGTAGGGACATGGATGCAGCTGGAAATCATCATTCTTAGCAAACTATCACAAGAAGAGAAAACAAAACACCGCATGTTCTCACTCATAGGTGGGAACTGAACAATGAGCTCACTTGGACTCGGGAAGGGGAACATCACACACTGGGGCCTATCATGGGGAGGGGGGAGGGGGGAGGGATTGCATTGGGGAGTTATACCTGATATAAATGATGAATTGATGGGTGCTGACGAGTTGATGGGTGCAGCACACCAACATGGCACATGTATACATATGTAACAAACCTGCACGTTATGCACATGTACCCTAGAACTTAAAGTATAAAAAAAAAAAAAAAAAAGACAGGGAATAATGTATGCTGATGAAGATGTGGAGAAAGGGGAACCCTAGTACACCATTCGTGGGTATGCAAATTAACACAGTCATTATGGAAAATGTATGAATGTTTCTCAAAAAAACAAAAATAGAACTACTGTATGATACAGCAATTCTACTATTTGGTATATACCTCAAAGAAAAGAAACCAATGTATCAAAAAGATATCCGTACTCATATATTTATTGCAGCACTATTCATAACAGCCAAAATACAGAATCAAAATAAGTGTACATCAATGGAAGAATAAAGTAAACATGATATATAGACATCATGGAATATTATTCAGCCATAAAATGAATAAAATCCTGTCATTTGCAGCAACATGAATGGGAATGTAGGTAATTATGCTAGTTAAAATAAGCCAAGCAGATAAAGACAAATATTGTATGTTCTCACTCATATGTGAGAGCTAAGCGGATCTCCTGAAGGTTTACTATAGATTGGTGGTTACCAAAGGCCAGGAAAGGTAGGAGAGATGGGGGGATGAAGTGTGGTTGATTAATGGGTAGAAACATACAGTTTGATAAACAAGACATAGTGTTTGATAGATCAGTATGTAATTACAGTTTATAATAACTTATTCTATATTTTAAAATAGGTAGAAGAAAATAATTCAGGTGTTTCTAGCATAAAGACAAATATTTAAGGTGATGAATATCCCAATTTCACTGATTTGATCTTTATAAGTTAAGAATCTATTAAATTGTTACGTGTACCTCCAACATATGTATACCTATTAAGTATTAATAAGGGAATAAAATTTTCAAAAGTGTTTTATGCACTACCATTATGGTATTACAGGATTCTGTATTTGTTGATATATTTACCTTTACCAGAGATCTTTATTTTTCTCTTATGCCTTGGTGTTGCTGTCTCATGTCTTTTTCTTTCAACTTGAAGGACTCTAGCACTTCTTGCAAGGCAGGTCTGGTTTTGATGAACTCCCTCAGCTTTTGTTTATCTTGGAAGGTCTTTATTTCTCCTTCATCTTTGAAAGACACTTTTTCCAGTAATAGTATTCTTATTTGGCAGGTTGTTTTCTTTCGGCACCTTGATTATATAACCCCACTCCCTAATGCCTCTGCTGAAAAATCTACTAATAATTTACAGAGTAACCTTGTATATGACAAGTCAATCTTCTCTTTCTGTTTTCAAGATTCTCATTGTCTTTGCCTTTGGACGGTTTGATTATAATGTATCTTATTGTGGACCTCTTTCAATTTATCCTAATCAGGTCCTTTGAACTCCTTGAATTTGGATATCTATATATATATATGTGTGTGTGTGTGTGTGTGTGTGTGTATTTGCATATTTGGGAAGTTTACAACCATTATTTCCTCACATAAGCTCACTATTCTCTCTCTTTCCTCAATGTATAAGTTCTATAATGCAATACTTATTCACTTGATAGTGTCCCACAAGTCCCTTTGCTTTTTCTTCTTTACCCTTTTTTCTTTTTGTGCTTTTGACTTAATAATGTCAAAGTACCTGTTTTCTGAGTTTGTTGATTCTTTCTTCTGCTTGATTAAATTTTCTGTTGGACCCCACTAATAAATTTTTATTTATTTTAAATTACATTTTAAGTTCTGGGGTACATGTGCAGAATGTGCAGTTTTGTTACATATGTATACAGGTGCTATGGTGGCTTGCTGCACCCATCAACCCGTCACTTACATTAGGTATTTCTCCTAATGTTATCCCTCCCCTACCTCCCCACCCCCTGACAGGCCCTGGTGTGTGATGTTCGCTTCCTTATGGCCATGTGCTGTCATTGCTAAACTCCCACTTATGAGTGAGAACAGACGGTGTTTGGTTTTCTGTTCTTGTGATAGTTTGCTGAGAATGATGGTTTCCAGCTTCACCCACGTCTCTGCAAAGGACAGGAACTCATCCTTCTTATGGCTGCATAGTATTCCATCATGTATATGTGCCACATTTTCTTTATCCAGTCTATTATTGATGGACATTTGGGTTGGTTCCAAGTCTTTGCCATTGTGAATAGTGCCTCAATAAAACATACGTGTGCATGCGTCTTTATAGCAGAATGATTTATAGTTCTTTGGGTATATATCCAGTAATGGGATTGCTGGGTCAAATGGCATTTCTAGTTCTAGATCCTTGAGGCATCGCTACACTGTCTTCCACAATGGTTGAACTAATATACACTCCCACCAACAGTATAAAAGCGCTCCTATTTCTCCACATCCTCTCCAGGATCTGTTGCTTCCTGACTTTTTAATTATCACCATTCTAACTGGCATGAGATGGTATCTCATACTGGTTTTGACTTGTATTTCTCTAACGAAGTGATGATGAGCATTTTGTCATGTGTCTATTGGTTGCGTAAATGTCTTCTTTTGAGAAGTGTCTGTTCATATTCTTTGCCCACTTTTTGATGGGGTTGGTTTTTTTTTTTTTGAAAATTTGTTTAAGTTCTTTGTAGATTCTGGATATTAGCCCTTTGTCAGATGGATAGATTGCAAAACTTTTCTCCCATTCTGTAGGCTGCCTGTTCACCCTGATTTTGGGTTCTTTTGCTGTACAGAAGCTCTTTAGTTTAATTAGATCCCATTTGTCAATTTTGGCTTTTGTTGCCATTGCTTTTGGTGGTTTTAGACATGAAATCTTTGCCCATGCCTATGTCCTGCATGGTATTGCCCAGGTTTTCTTCTAGGACTTTTATGGTCCTAGGTATTACGTTTAAGTCTTTGATCCATCTTGAGTTGATTTTTGTATAAGTTGTAAGGAAGGGGTCCAGTTTCAGTTTTCCACATATGGTTAGCCAGTTTTCCCAACACCATTTATTAAATAGGTAATCTCTTCCCCATTGTTTGTTTGTATCAGGTTAGTCAAAGATCAGATAGCGGTAGATGTATGGTGTTATTTCTTAGGCCTCTATTCTGTTCCATTGGTCTATATATCTATTTTGGTACCAGTACCATGCTATTTTGGTTACTGTAGCCTTGTAATATAGTTTGAAGTCAGGTAGCATGTTGCCTCCAACTTTGTTCTTCTTGCCCAGGATTATTTTGGCTATGCGGGATCTTTTTTGGCTCCATATGAAGTTTAAAGTAGTTTTTTCCATTTCTATGAAGAAAGTCAGTGGTAGCTTGATGGGGATAGCATTGAATCTATGTATTACTATCTATGAGCATGGAATGTTTTTCTATTTGTTTGTATCCTCTCTTATTTCCTTGAGCAGTGGTTTGTTGTTCTCCTTGAAAAGGTCCTTCACATTCCTTGTAAGAGGAAGATATTCACCAATCAGTCTGGCTAGAGATTCTAGGGTCCTCTCAAACATTTTTCATGAATGTGTGTTCTTTTATCTTGTGCATTTACTTTCCTAATTAGAGAGGTTTTCTGGTTTCTTTTTTAGATTCCCATAATATATATATTTTTCCATGATATCTGTCTGTGTACTGCAGGTTTGTAAGATGTAGCAACAAGCTGCCTAGGTCTGTCTCCCTTTTTCTTCTTTTTTTTCTCAGTGGCTCTAAGACATCTAAAGTACACCAGTTCCCTGTCAACAGTCTGAGTCAGATGAGACAGAAACCAGTCCCTCACACAGTCCCCTGAAAAGCTGAAACATTGGACTACATTTCAGTCTTCTCTTTCCTGAGACAGAAGCCACAATTTGGACATTTTTTTTTTTTTTTTCCTGATTACACTAAGCACTTAGCTGTGCTAGCTTGGAAGGAAGGGTTATCATGGGTGAAATGCAATGGCTTTTATTATCCATTTAAATACAGCTATTCTTGGCTTTATGTTTGCTTGGGGTACTGTAACTTCTTAACTGATTTGTGGAGTTATCATAAAGACCTTTTGGACTATATATTGTTGTCAGGGTCTCTGGGGAGAAATGAAGGCTGGGGCATTTTATTCTGCCATCTTGCTCTGACATAGAGCTTTAAGATAAACTCTATTTAAATATAGGTTGGCAGAGCATGCTGTGCCAATTTAGCCCCACCTTCATTCCTCCTCTTGTCTTATATATAGCCTCAAATGATACAGAAAATTCTTACAGGCTCCTACAGACATTTTATATCCACAGTTTTTAGTCTTTGAAAATACAGTATTAAATACTACTTGCAGGAAGCCCTACTAGGTGGGCTCCTGTCTTCTTATGGGTGAAGGGACTCACTGCTTCATGAATGAGCTCATTCAATTGATGGCAGTTGTAGTCTTCAGAAAATGAATTTTTTTCTTCTTTATTGAGCTGTAATCTGGATCTTTATAGTTTCTACTCACTGCTCGTAGTTCTACTCTTAGTAGAAATGAGAATGAAACTTATTTGAGGTTTTATTTTTATGTTAATTACACAGGGCAGTATTTTATTTAAAGATGGATATAATGCCTCACCATACTCTGTTCTGTTTTTGTATTAACATTCATAAGCTCTTCTGCCATATGGATTCAAGGCCTTCTCTCCATTCTTTACCTCTCCACTGAGTCAAATTTGCTCCAGTTCTTAATATTTTTTTTTTTTAAACAAAAGAATCCCTGAGCTAAACCCAAGATTCCAGATGATGTATGACCACTGTAAAGTGGAAAGGAACAATTACTTTCTGAAATTAACTCATTGTGCTCCTAATGGGATCTTTATTTATTTGTTTATTTATTTATTTCTTTATTGAGATGGAGTCTGGCTCTGTTGCCCAAGCTGTAGTGCAGTGGCACAATCTCGGCTCACTGCAAGCTCCACCTCCCAGGTTCATGCTGTTCTCCTGCCTCAGCCTCTCAAGTAGCTGGGAAAACAGGCACCCACCACCATGCCCGGCAAATTTTTTGTATTTTCAGTAGAGGCAGGGTTTCATCATGTTAGTCAGGATGGTCTCGATTTCCTGACCTCATGATTCGCCCACCTCGGCCTCCCAAAGTGCTGGGATTATAGGTGTAAACCACTGCACCAGGCCCATTTTTTATTATTTCAAAGCAGTTAGCTCAAGTTAAATCTGCTTTTTCAAAAATCCCTAATACATTTTTTTCACATACAATTATGCCAATTCAAGTCTTCCTCATCCTATACTTATGAATGGATTCCCACAATTTCCAGACCCAATATCCAAAATGAGGAATGTAATTAACATAGAAAGCAGGTTTAAAGAAAAAAAAAAGAGAAGATTCAAATAAGTGCAATCAGATATGACAAAGATGACATTTCAGCCAATCCCACAGAAATACAAATGATCTTCAGAGACTATTATAAACACCCTTTTGCACACAAATTAGAAAATCTAGAGGACATGCCTACATTCTTAGAAACATAACCTCCTATGATTGAATCAGGAAGAAGCTGAAAACTTGAACAGGCCAATAGTAAGTTCAGAAATTGAATCAGTAATAAAAAACCTACCAATAAGAAAAAGCCCTGGACCAGATGGATTTACAGCTGAATTCTGCCAGATGTACAAAGAACTGATACCAATCCTATTGAAACTATTCCAAAAACTCAAGGAAAAAGGGTTTCTCTCTAACTCATTCTATGAAGCCAGCATCATCCTAATACCACAACATGGCAGAGACACAATGAAAAAAGAAAACTTCAGGCCAATATCCCTGATGAAAATAGATGTATAAAAATCCTCAGTAAAATACTAGCAAGTCAAATCCAGCAGCACATCAAAAAGCTAATTCACCATGATCAAGTAGGCTTTATTTCTGGGATGCAAAGTTGGTTCAATAAACACAAATCAATAAATGTGATTCACCACAAAAGCTCATCAAAAACAAAAACCTTAAGATCTTCTCAACAGACATAGAAAAAGCCTTTTTTAAAATCCAACTTTCCTTCATGATCAAAACCCTCAACAGATTAGGTATTGAAGGAATATACCTCAAAATAATAAGAGCCATCTATGACAAAGTCCAACATCATACTGACTGGGCAAAATCTGGAACGATTTGCCTTGAGAAGTGGAACAAGACAAAGATGCCTACTCTTACCACTCCTATTCAACATAGTACTGGAAGTCCTAGCCAGGGGAATCAGGCAAGAGAAAGAAACAAAAGGCATCCAAGTAGAAAAAGAATAAGCCAAAATATCCCTCTTTGCTGATGATATGATTCCATATCTAGAAAATTCTAAAGACTCTGCTAAAAGGCTCCTGGATCTGATAAATGAATTGAGTAAAAGTTCAGGATACAAAATCAATGTACCAAAATCAGTAGCATTTTTATATGCCAATAATGTTCTATCTGAGGGCCAAATCAAGAAAACAATCCTATTTACAATAGCTATGAGGAAAATGAAATATCTAGGAATCCATCTAACCAAGGAAGTAAAAAACCTCTACAAGGAGAACTACAAAACACTGCTGAAAGAAATCAGAAATGACAGAAATAAATAGAAAAATAGTTCATGCTCATGGATTGGAAGAATCAATATAATTAACATGGCCACAATATCCAAAGCAATTTACAGATTCAACACTATTCCTATCAAAATACCAATATCGTTTTTCACAGAATTAGCAAAATATATTGCAAAGTTTATATATAACCAAAATAGAGCCCGAATAGCCAAAGCGATCGTAAGCAAAAAGAACAAAGATGGAGGGTATCATATTGCCTGACTGCAAGCTATACTAGAAGCCTACAGTAATCAAAACAGCATGGTATTAACACAAAAACAGGCACATAGACCAGTGGAACAGAATAGAGAACCCAGAAGTAAACTCACAAACCTAAAACCATTGGATCTTTGACAAAAATCAACAAAAATAAGCAATGTGGAAAGGACTTAACATTCAATAAATGGTACTGGGATAACTGGCTAGACAGATGCAGAATAAAACTGGACTCCTACCTCTCACTATATGAAAATTAACTCAAAATGGATTACAGCTTTAAATCTATAACCTCAAACTGTAAATATCATAGAAGAAAACCTAGGAAATATACTTCTTGACATTGGCTTTTGGCAAATAATTTATGTCTAAGTCCCCAAAAGCAATTGCAACAAAAACAAAAGTTGACAAAAGGAACCTAATTAAACTAAAGAGCTTCTGCACAGCAATAGAAATTACCAACAGAGAAAACAGACAACCTAGAGAATGGAAGAAAATATTTGCAAACTATGCATCTGGAGAAGATCTAATATCCACAATCTACAAAGAACTTAAAGCAACAAGGTAAAACAAACAATCAAATTAAAAACTGGGCAAAGGACATGAACAGATTCTTCTCAAAAGAAGACATACAAGTGATGGCTGGGTGCAGTGGCTCATGACTGCAATCCCAGCACTTTGGGAAGCCAAGGTGGGCAGATCACAAGATCAGGAGTTTGAGACCAGCCTGGCAAACATGGTGAAACCCTGTCTCTCCTAAAGATACAAAAAATTAGCTGGGCCTGGTGGCACAAGCCTGTAATCCCAGCTACTCAAGAGGCTGAGGCAGGATAATGGCTTGAACCCAGGAGGCGGAGGTTGCAGTGAGCCGAGATCACATCATTGCACTCCAGCCTTGGTGACAGGGTGAGACTCTGTCTTAAAAAAAAAAAGACATACAAGTCGCCAACAAACATATTTAAAAAATGCACAACATCACTACTCGTCAGAGAGCTGGAAATAAAATCACGATTAGATACTGTCTCACATCAGTCAGAATGGCAATTATTAAAAGTCAAACAATAGATGTTGGTGAGACTGCAAAGAAAGGGGAAAGTTTATACTACATTGGTGAGAATGCAAGCTAGTTCAGCCACTGTGGAAAACAGTTTGAAAATCTCTCAAAGAACTTAAAATATAACCTCTGTTCATTTGTGGGTATATATACTCCAAAGAAAAGAATTCATTTTATCATGCACCCATATATGCACCCATATGTTTGTTGCAGCACTGTTCACAATAGCAAAGACATGGAATCAACCTAAGTGCCCAAAAACAGTAGATGGATAAAGAAAATGTGGTATACATACACCGTGGAACACTATGCAGCCATAAAAAAGAACAAAATCATGCCCCTTGTGCAATATGGATAAAGCTAGAGACCACTGTGCAATATGAATAAAGCTGAAGACCATTCACTATTCTAAGTGACCTAATGCAAAAACAGAGAGCCAAATACCACATGTTGTCACTTATAAGTGGGAGTTAAACATTGAATACACATGATCATAAAGGTGGGAATGATAAACACTGGGGTCCACTAGGTGGGGGAAAAAGGGATTGGGGCATGAGCTGAAGAACCACCTTTTGGGTACTATGCTTATGACCTGGGTGATGGGATCATTAGGACCCAAAGCCTCAGTATCACACAATTTACCCATGTAACAAATCTCTATGTGTACTCTTTAACCTATACTAAAAGTTGAAATTTAAAAAAAAAGCAGTAGGTTTTAATGTTTCACTGATACCCAGTGCACTATGATATGTGATCTTCCTGATATACCATTCCTTCTACTTTTGCCTTCTGTTTTTCTTAATATCACAATCAGGACTGTTTGTTTAATTGCAATTTGTGTAATTATTTGTCTAATGCTATTTCTATTTGGCTGTAAGCTTCATAAGGAAAGGAAGTACATTTTGTTTGCTGATACAACTGGTGTTTAGGATAGTGCCCAACCATTATCGACGGCCAATATGTATTTAGCAAATAAATGAAAATGCTCCCTCCACTTTTCTTTGAAGGCCATCCACATTGTTTGGGTCTTCTGGGAAGCTGACACTGAGATGAAGTTGGGAGAATAAGTAGTTTATTGGGGGAAAATGCCTTCAAAACATAAGAAATATAAGAAAGAAGCAGAACTGCACAGGGAGAGCCTCTGATACTAAGGCCAGTCTTACAAAGGCTTGTCTAACCCAGTGAGGAGCTCTAGAGTGAAGACTACCCATTAGAGGAGTCCTGTGTTCAGGGGAAATGTGTAGCCTCCAGGACCCCAAACTCTTGAGAGCCATGAATGGTTTGGTAGTCTTTACTGATATATAATAAGTATTAAATAAATATTTATTAAATAAATAGCAGTACTATGGGGCTTTTATACCCCTCCTCCTACGCAGAAAAGAATTATGTGATTAAAAGGAGAAATTTCAGGTAGTGTATTTATTAGAACTCCTCATTAAGAGCTAACAGAAACCAAATCTAGCTAAAGTAAGAGTAAAAGGCAGAGGGAGATATTTTCTTTCTTTCTTTTTTTTTTTTTTTTTTTTTGAGAAATCAAAGTTCACTTTATTTTAAATAAAATTTCTGCGATGTATCAGAAAATTAGGCAGGATGTTCTCAAATAACTGACATGACAGTTTGGCGACATTTTCTAAGGATAAAGAGACACTTTACATTTCCTGAAAGCACCATGAAATCAGGCTTCCTAGATTCTAGAGAGCCTCTGGAACCCAGGCAGTGTTCCTTCTCTAAATCAAGCCTGAGTTTCTTTCTGTAGCTCTGACTAATTCCATTTCTCTGCAGACTAGTTTTCTCCACTAATTGTCTTCCAAGGGGAAGTGACTATCTCATAGATCCTTGGTTTACATTGTATGATTATAAGACAAACTAAGGAGCTGCCTCTCAGTTCCAAATATCAATTCTTATCAGAAGGATTAGGAAGAAGAATCTGCTTGGCACCTCTTGGGTCCTGTTTTTTAAACCTGTTCCAATCTGCCATGGCTGGGGAGTGGAGTGGGATGGGAGGTGAGGTGGCAGAATTATGCAGTGCAAATTTGGATGGTAGGCCCATCTTACACTTGTGTATTGGGAAAGCACTTTTAGGAGAAGGCAAATAGCAAGTGAAAGAATGAATGGACCACTGTAGATGCGCTGGAAAGGAATGTTATAGTGTCTGTATCCCCGGAGATTTTAAATAAGTCTGATCATGTAGTTTAGTTACTTCCTTAAAGGCAAAACACTCTCTTAAGGCCCCTTCCAGCTCCATGATTTCAAGAATCCTGCATTCTCTCTCCTGAGGGGTTGGGCTTCTTTTGTAAGTCCTTTAACAACATACCCATAATTAAATGTTTTGTACCCAGCAGGTAAACGGATGCAGGCATCAGAGTAACAGTTTTGAACCTCTCAAAAACCACTCAAGTGAAATGATATTAATGCAGCTTAGAAGTTAATATCTATATAAACAACTCATATAATTAAAGTTACTTCAGATCACAGTGCAAATGATCTGGTAACCCTATCAGAGTTACTATATTACAGAAAACATACTTGGGCATGTTTCTGATGAGCTGCAAAACAGAACACAGCATTTAAGAATTTCTTGTACAAGGACACACAAGTGTATGAAAAACTGGTCATCATCACTAATCATCATAGAAATATAAATAAAAACTGCCATAAGATACCACGTCATACCAGTCAGAATGACTATCATAAAAAGTCAAAAAATAACAGATGTTGGCAAGGCTGTAGACAAAAGGGAACAACTATATACTGTTGGTGGGAATGAAAATAAGTTCAGTCACTGTGAAAAGCAGTTTGGAGATTTCTCAAAAAATTAAAATTACAACTACTATTCAACTCAGCAACCCCATTACTAAGTATATACCCAAAGGAAAATAAAACGTTCTACCAAAAAATCACATGCACTCATATGTTCATTGCAGAACTATTTAGACACGGCATTAACCTAGGTGCCCATCAATGGTATATTGGATAAAGAAAATATGGTACATATACATCATGAAATACTACGTAGCTATAAAAAATAATAACATTATGCCATTTGCAGCAACATGGGTATGGCTGGAGACCATTATCCTAAGCTAATTAATGCAGAAACAGAAAACCAGATACCACATGTTCTCACTTATAAGCGAGAGGTAGAGAGGTGGCACCAAGATGGCCGAATAGGAACAGCTCCAGCCTCCACTTCCCTGCGTGAGCGACAGAGAAGACAGGCAATTTCTGCATTTCCGACTGAGGTACCGGGTTCATCTCACTAGGGCATGTCAGACAGTGGGTGCAGACAGTGGGTGCAGCCCAATGAGTGAAAGCCGAAGCAGGGCGAGGCATCACCTCACCCGGGAAGCGCAAGGGGGAAGGGAATTCCCTTTCGTAGCCAAGGGAAACCGTGACACACAACACTTGGAAAATCAGGTTACTCCCACCCTAATACTGCACTTTACCAAGGGTCTTAGCAAACGGCACACCAGGAGATTATATCCCGTGCCTGGCTTAGAGGGTCCCACACCCATGGAGCCTCCCTCATTGCTAGCACAGCAGTCTGAGATCTAACTCCAAGGTGGCAGCGAGGCTGCAGGAGGGGAACCCGCCATTGCTGAGGCTTAAGTAGGTAAACAAAGCAGCCTGGAAGCTTGAACTGGATGGAGCTCACCGTACCTCAAGGAGGCCTGCCTGCCTCTGTAGACTCCACCTCTGGGGATAGAGCATAGCCAAACAAAAGGCAGCAGAAACCTCTGCAGATGTAAATGTCTCTGTCTGACAGCTTTGAAGAGAGTAGTGCTTCCTCCAGCATGGTGTTTGAGATCTGAGAACGGACAGACAGCCTGCTCAAGTGGGTCCCTGACCCTCGAGTAGCCTAACTGGGAGACATCACCCACTAGGGGCAGACTGACACCTCGCAACTTGCATGGCCAGGTACACATCTGTGACAAAGCTTCCAGAGGAACGATCAGACAGCAATGTTTGCTGTTCAGCAATATTCACTGTTCTGCAGCCTCTGCTGCTGATACCCAGACAAAAAGAGTCTGGAATGGACCTCAAGCAAACTCGGACCGATCTGCAGCTGAGGGTCCTGACTGTTAGAAGGATAACTAACAAAAAGAAAGGACATCCACATGAAAACCCCATCTGTACATCACCAACATCAAAGACCAAAGGTAGATAAAACCACAAAGATGGGGAAAAAGTAGTGCAGAAAAGCTGTAAATTCTAAATATCAGAGCGCCTCTTGCCCTCCAAAGGAACGCAGCTCCTCACCAGCAACAGAACAAAGCTGGATGGAGAATGACTTTGAAAAGTTGAGAGAAGAAGGCTTCAGACGATCAAACTTCTCAGAGCTAAAGGAGGAAGTACACACCCAGCACAAAGAAACTAAAAACCTTGAAAAAAGATTTGACAAATGGCTGACTAGAATAACCAAAGTAGACAAGTCCTTAAACAACCTGATAGTGATGAAAATCATGACACAAGAACTACATGACAAACGCACAAGATTTAGTAACCGACTTGATCAACTAGAAGAAAGGGTATCAGTGATTGAAGATCAAATGAATGAAATGAGGCGAGAAGAGAAGTTTAGAGAAAAAAGATTGAAAAGAAATGACTAAAGCCTCCAAGAAATATGGGACTATGTGAAAAGACCCAATCTACGTCAGATTGGTGTACCTAAAAGTGACAGGGAGAATGGAACCAAGTTGGAAAACACTCTACAGGATATTATCCAGGAGAACTTCCCCAACCTAGCAAGGCAGACCAACATTCAACTTCAGGAAATACAGAGAACGCTACAAAGATACTCCTCGAGAAGAGCAACTCCAAGACACATAATTGTCAGATTCACTGGAGTTGAAATGAAGGAAAAAATGTCAAGGGCAGCCAGAGAGAAAGGTCGGGTTACACACAAAGGGAAGCCCATCAGACTAATAGCGGATCTCTTGGCAGAAACTCTACAAGCCAGAAGAGAGTGGGGGCCAACAGTCAACATTCTTAAAGAAAAGAATTTTAAACCCAGAATTTCATATCCAGCCAAACTAAGTTTCATAAGTGAAGGAGAAATAAAACTCTTCACAGACAAGCAAATGCTGAGAGATTTTGTCACCACCAGGCCTGCCCTACAAGAGATCATGAAGGAAGCACTAAACATGGAAAGGAACAACCAGTACCAGCCACTGAAAAACATGCCAAATTGTAAAGACTATCGATGCTAGGAAGAAACAACATCAACTAACGAGCAAAATAACCAGCTAACATCATAATGACAGGATCAAGTTCACACATAACAATATTAACCTTAAATGTAAATGGACTAAATGGTCCAATTAAAAGACACAGACTGGCAAATTGGATAAAGAGTCAAGACCCATCAGTGTGCTGAGACCCATCTCACATGCAGAGACATACATTCAAAATAAAGCGTTAGAGGAAGATCTACCAAGCAAATGGAAAACAATAAAAGGCAGAGGTTGCAATCCTAGTCTCTGATAAAACAGACTTTAAACCATCAAAGATCAAAAGAGACAAAGAAGGCCATTACATAATGGTAAAGGATCAATTCAACAAGAAGAGTTAACTATCCTAAATATACATGCACCAAATACAGGAGCACCGAGATTCATAAAGCAAGTCCTTAGAGACCTACAAAGAGACTTAGTCTCCCACACAATAATAATGGGAGACTTTAACACCCCACTGTCAACAATAGACAGATGAATGAGACAGAAAGTTAACAAGGATATCCAGGAATTGAACTCAACTCTGCACCAAGCAGACCTAATAGACACCTACAGAACTCTCCACCGCAAATAAACAGAATATACATTCTACTCAGCACCACATCACACTTATTCCAAAATTGACCAAATAGTTGGAAGTAATGCACTCCTCAGCAAATGTAAAAGAACAGAAATTATAACTGTCTCTCAGACCACAGTGCAATCAAACTAGAACTCAGGATTAAGAAACTCACTCAAAACTGCTCAACTACATGGAAACTGAACAACTTGCTCCTGAATGACTACTGGGTACAAAACAAAATGAAGGCAGAAATAAAGATGTTCTTTGAAACCAATAAGAACAAAGATACAACATACCAGAATCTCTGGGACACATTTAAAGCAGTGTGTAGAGGGAAATTGATAGCACTAAATGCCCACAAGAGAAAGCAGGAAAGATCTAAAATTGATACCCTAACATCACAAACGAACTAGAGAAGCAAGAGCAAACACCTTCAAAAGCTAGCAGAAGGCAAGAAATAAATAAGATTAGAGCAGAACTGAAGGAGATAGAGACACAAAAAACTCTTCAAAAAATCGATGAATCCAGGAGATGTTTTGAAAAGATCAACAAAATTGATAGACCCCTAGCAAGACTAATAAAGAAGAAAAAAGAGAAGAATCAAACAGATGCAATAAAAAATGATAAAGAGGATATCAGCACCAACTCCACAGAATTACAAACTACCATCAAAGAATAGTATAAATACCTCTGCGCAAAAGTACTAGAAAACCTAGAAGAAATGGATAATTTCCTGGACACTTACACTCTCCCAAGACTAAACCAGGAAGAAGTTGAATCCCTGAGTAGACCAATAACAAGCTCTGAAATTGAGGCAATAATTAATAGCCTACCAACCAAAAAAAGTCCAGGACCAGTTGGATTCACAGCCGAATTCTACCGGAGGTATAAGGAGGAGCTGGTGCCATTCCTTCTGAAACTATTCCAATCAACAGAAAAAGAGAGACTCCTCCCTAACTCATTTTATGAGGCCAACATCATCGTGCTACCAAAGCCTGGTGGAGACACAACAAAAAAAGAGAATTTTAGACCAATATCCCTGATGAACATCAATGCAAAAATCCTCCATAAAATACTGGCAAACCGAATCCAGCAGCACATCAAAAAGCTTATCCACCATGATCAAGTGGGCTTCATCTCTGGGATGCAAGGCTGGTTCAACATATGCAAATCAATAAATGTAATCCAGCATACAAACAGAACCAAAGATAAAAACCACATGATTATCTCAATAGATACAGGAAAGGCCTTTGACAAAATTCAACAGCCCTTCATGCTAAAAACTCTCAAAAAATTCGGTACTGATGGAATGTATCTCAAAATAATAAGAGCTATTTATGACAAACCCACAGCCAATATCACACTGAATAGGCAAAGACTGGAAGCATTCCCTTTGAAAACTGGCACAAGACAGGGATGCCCTCTCTCACCACTCCTATTCAACATAGTGTTGGAAGTTCTGGCCAGGGCAATCAGGAAAGAGAAAGAAATAAAGGGTATTCAATTAGGAAAAGAAGAAGTCAAATTGTCCCTGTTTGCAGATGACATGATTGTATATTTAGGAAATCCCATCATCTCAGCCCCAAATCTCTTTAAGTTGATAAGCAACTTCAGCAAAGTGTCAGGATACAAAATCAATGTGCAAAAATCTCAAGCATTCTTATACACCAATAACAGACAGAGAGCCAAATCGTGAATGAAGTCCCATTCATAATCACTTCAAAGAGAATAAAATACCTAGGAATTCAACTTACAAGGGATGTGAAGGACCTCTTCAAGGAGAACTACAAACCACTGCTCAATGAAATAAAAGAGGACACAAACAAATGGAAGAACATTCCATGCTGATAGACAGGAAAAACCAATATTGTGAAAATGACCATACTGCCCAAGGTAATTGATAGATTCAGTGCCATCACCATTAAGCTACCAATGACTTTCTTCACAGAATTGGAAACAACTACTTTAAAGTTCCTATGGAATCAAAAAAGAGCCTGCATTGCCAAGACAATCCTAAGCCAAAAGAACAAATCTAGAGGCATCACATTACCTGACTTCAAACTATACTACAAGGCTACAGTAACCAAAACAGCATGATACTGCTACCAAAACAGAGATATAGACAAATGGGACAGAACAGAGCCCTCAGAAATAACACCACACATCTACAACGATCTAATCTTTGACAAACCTGACAAAAACAAGAAATGGGGAAAGGATTCCCTATTTAATAAATGGTGCTGGGAAAACTGGCTAACCATATGTAGAAAGCTGAAACTGGATCCCTTCCTCACACTTTATACGAAAATTAATTCAAGATGGATTCGAGACTTAAATGTTAGACCTAAAACCATAAAAACCCTGGGAGAAAACCTAGGCAATAACATTCAGGACACAGGCATGGGCAAGGACTTCATGTCTAAAACACCAAAAGCAATGGCAACAAAAGCCAAAATTGACAAATGGGATCTAGTTAAACCAAAGAGCCTCTATACAGCAAAAGAAATTACCATCAGAGTGAACAGGCAACCTACAGAATGGGAGAAAATCTTTGCAATCTATCCATCTGACAAAGAGCTAATATCCAGAACCTACAAAGAACTCAAACAAATTTACAAGAAAAAAAACAACCCCTTCAAAAAGTGGGCAAAGGATATGAACAGACACTTCTCAAAAGAAGACATTTATGCAGCCAACAGACACATGAAAAAATGCTCATCATCACTGGCCATCAGAGAAATGCAAATCAAAACCACAATGAGATACCATCTCACACCAGTTAGAATAGCAATTATTAAAAAGTCAGGAAATAACAGGTTCTGGAGAGGATGTGGAGAAATAGGAACACTTTTACACTATTGGTGAGACTGTAAACTAGTTCAACCATTGTGGAAAACAGTGTGGCGATTCCTCAAGGATCTAGAACTAGAAATACCATTTGACCCAGTCATCACATTACTGGGTATATACCCAAAGGATTATAAATCATGCTGCTATAAAGACATATGCACACGTATGTTTACTGTGGCAGTATTCACAATAGCAAAGACTTGGAACCAACCTAAATGTCCATTAATGACAGACTGGATTAAGAAAACGTGGCATATATACACCATGGAATACTATGCAGCCATAAAAAAGGATGAGTTCATGTCCTTTGAAGGGACATAGATGAAGCTGGGAACCATCAATCTCAGCCAACTATCTCAAGAACAGAAAACCAAACACCACATGTTCTCACTCATAGGTGGGAACTGAACAATAAGAACACCTGGACACAAGAAGGGGAACATCACACACCAGGGTCTGTTGTGGGGTGTGGGGAGGGGGGAAGTATAGCATTAGGAGATATAGCTAATGTAAATGATGAATTAGTGGGTGCAGCACACCAACATGGCACATGTATACATATGTAACAAACCTGCACATTGTGCAGATGTACCCTCGAACATAAAGTATAACAATAATAATAAAGGTGATCTTAGGAATAAAAAAATAAGTGAGAGTAGGTATACATGGACATAAAGATGGGAACAAGAGACACTGGGGATTACTAGAGTAGGGAGAGGGTGAAGAGGGCAAGGGTTGAAAAACTACCTATTGGTTACTATGCTCACTACCAGGGTGACAGGATCATTTCATACTCCAAACCTCAGCATCCTGCAATATACTTGTCACAAACCTACACATGTACCCTCTGAATCTAAAATAAAAGTTGAAAAAAAAAAACAACCACCAATAATTTTTATGCATGTAAATTTAAAACTAACATTTTCTCTGTGACCTTAACACATGCTACAAATACTTTAGCTTTTAGGGTCTTGGTTTCTATAGTTTATTTATCCTTTCACATATTCATTCATTGTTTCATTTGACAAACACATCTTGAGTATCTTTACTGTGTGAGATTCCGTGACAGATTTTGGAGAGACAAAAGGATATCACATAGTGTCTCCCCTTAAGACATTCATACATTGTGAAGATGATCACATAAATAATTACAAGAGACTGAAAAGTACTACATTGAAACTACATAATGGCATTGAGGGAGTTCAGAGGAGGTGGTAGCAAAGAGTAATGGGAAGGTTTCAAAATCCTGATCTCTGGGAATCTGGGTAGAAGTGTTCCACCGTCCACCTCAGATCCAAAGTACTACATTCATCATGGGACACTTCTCTGTTCTGTTTAATTTTTCACTGTTATATTTTATGCTTCGGGGAGTTACAAATGTGGTGTATTTGGTTTTCTATTGATTCAATACCAGATTATCATCAACTTACTGGCTTAAAAACGAGAGCCTTTATTACTCTGCAGTTTCAGTAGGATAGAAGTCCAGCATAGTATGACTGGAGTCTCTACTTAGGGTACCACAGGGGTAAAATCAATGTGTCAGCCAGGGCTGTGGTTCTCAGTCTCTCCAGGACCAGAATCCTCTTAGAGGCTTATTGGGTGTGACAGAATTTAGTTCCTTGTGGTTGTAGAATTGAGGTCTCTATGTCTGTGAAACATGGTCTCCTTCATCTTCAAGCTAAGAACAGTAGATAGAATCCTTCTCATGTTTTTAATATCACAGATTTCCCCCTCTGCTTGAAAGGAATTATTCAATCTCTCTATCTTAATATCTACTGATTAGTAACCTTATTTAAATCTGTGAAGTCTCTTTTCCCACATAATGTTAACATTTGCATGAGTGTAACACTAGATAGAGAAAAGGTCATGGGGGCCCAAATTCTGCCTATAACACTTGACATATTACATTGTTATTCTCTCTTTGCTCTTTCATTTCTTTTGAACCATTACATAAAAAAAAAAGATCAGGGCCTTGGAGAGACTATATACTAAATCCAACGCAATGCCTAAAGAAATGAAGATTTCTGTGCACCAGATCAGAAAATCAAAGCCACTTACTCCTAATTTGTAGTTTGCCTTCATTAAAGTCTCCCTCCATGTCTTTGGGTAGTCAGTGAAGGTACAGGTTGGGGACTGAGATGACTGATGTTTATTGAGCACTTACCATGAGTCAGGCACCTCAAATCATGAGATTCTTAGAATACGCTTATAAAGTAGGATTATCACTGGGGTTATTTGACCGAGAAAACAATGAAGGTAGAAAGAGTTTAAATGGCTTGTTCAAGTGTGTAAGCTAGGACAGAAAACTTTGGGATATAAACCAAAGTCTACTTGGCTTGAGAGCCAAAGTTTCTGACCACTACCCAATGCTGTCTCCTGGTAATCAGAAAGGAACTTTCTTTTATGTGAAAACTAGGTGGAAAAGAAAGAAGAAAGGGAGTGGAGAAGGAAATATTTATGTGTCAAGCACATTCACATGTACTATCTCATTGGATCTTCGAAGTATTCTATTTGGTAATATCTTCTCCATTTATTGAGAAGAAAACTGATACTCAGTAAGATTAAGTGATTTTGCCAAGACTCTGGAATTCATATGTGGTAAAGCCAAAGAACTGTTTGTAAACCGAAAGTATATTGTCCTTCCAGTCTACTCTCTCAGCCTTATAAGTGACACACCCCTTCCAAAGTAAAAAGCAAAGGTTCTGCCTACCAAGAGCAGGAAATAAAATGCAAAGAACTGTTCTGTGTGTACTGAGCCAGGATGTTAATGGCAACTGTGAGGTTCTGGATATGCCTACGGAGTCAGGCCCAAGTGTGTGGCTAACTGTGCCCAGTCTCCTCGAGAAATGAGTCCTGAGGCCAGCACACCTGGGCCTGTGTCAGCCAGGGCCAAGCCAGATAATGCCTCTTCTTCCCAGGAGCACATCCTGGTTCAGCCAGGATGCCATATGGGTCTCCGATTAATTTGAAAATGAAAAATTATGACTTGAATATGTTTTAGCTCCAAATACCAAGAAATGATGGTATTAACCTGTGAAATAATTTCAGCTTGTCCTATGAAATTACATAATTCAAATGGTGTTTTGTTTCTAGGCCTCTGGTTTGGCATGGTTCATCTGGTCTGAAAATGTTTTGCCAAATGAGAATTCATGCCACTGCCTTGATAGAGTCACCTTTGGGGTCAGAGAATGCCAGGCTATTGTCTGCCCCAATTAGAACGGCTGGCTTGGCTTTCTTTCTAAACAAATCTTGGCCTTTGAAACCTTTCCTGCAGAGAGTTTTCTTTTGCCTCCACTTTGTGCCTCCATATAAATACTCTTGAACAATTTTTCTTCCACATTTCTTAATTTATTGACTATTTTGAAATGTTCAATCTAACCGTCCCATATACTTGTGTACAGAGAAGACTCATGCCACTCATTTGACAAATATTGAGTGTCTACTGCATGCCAGGCACTGTGCTAGCTACCTTGAGCAGTAGGTAAACAAGATCAACAAAGTTTTTATCTCAAAGATCTTGAAATCCAGTGGGGGGAGACCAAAAATAGTGGAGCAAATACATAAATGGACAAAATAATTAGATTGTAAAACAACGCTAGGAGAGATATAAGCAAGGTTATGAGATACCAAATATCCAGCAAAGGCAAATTTAGGTAGAAGGCCAGGGAAGACCTCTTTGAGAGGGTAACATTTGAGCTGAGAGACAGAGGGAGCAAAGAGCTGAAGTCATAAAATTATATGTTCCCTAGCAGCCTAGTGGTTAGGAACAAAAAATTACATGCAGAGACAACACATGCAACAGCCCTGAGGTGGAAAATAGCTTTGTACGTTTGAGCAAGAGAAGACAGCTAAAGTTCCAGGAGGATAATGAGCAAAGGAAAAAGATGGTATAAGATAAAGTTGGAAAGGTATGGGGACTCCAAATCATCTGAAGCCCTATAGCAATGATATATATTATTTTATTCAATCCTTTCACAAACTTGTTAAGTACAGTTGTCCCTTGGTATCCCTGGGGGACTGGTTCTAGTACTACCATCCCCTCCCCTGGCAAATACCAAAATCCAACAATGCTAAAGTCCCTTATATTAAATAATGTAGTACTGCATATAAGTTATGCAAGTCTTCCTCTATACTTTAAATCTCTAGATTACTTATAATGCCTAGTACAATGCAAAGGCTATATAAATGTTTGTTATACTGTATTGTTTTTAATTTGTATATTTTATTGTTTATTTTCAATCTGTGTTTGGTTAAATACATGGTTATGGAACTCATGGATACACAGAGCCAATTGTATTAATATATCTTTTCTTTCAATGAAAAAACAGAGGTGTGGGGAATTTAATGTAATGGTGAATTTTCTCCAAAGACCTAGAAGACCTGGCCTTTGCGGAACTACTAGTAACCTACAAAAATTTCCAAACTGACACACTTTAAATAAAATTTTCCCCCAGGCTCTTGGATTGAGTGGGCCTAGAAAAACCTCAACATTTATTGAAATGTATTAATTTTTGCAGCTTTTCAAAAAAGCCACCTTTAGAACAGTGATCTAGGGATAAGGTTATATGATTAACTTCTACCTAAAGGTAGTAGCTGAAAACAGTTAACACAAGTTGGGATAAAGGGAGAAGGTGCCATTGAGCCTTGTCTTTGTGTAGTAGCAGGCAAGTACTTTAGGGGTGACCCAGGAACATGTGGACAATTTCTGCCCTGTGGGAGTGCTTTTGTGGGTCCTTCAGAGTTCTCCTGTAGGGACCTTTCCTACTCCCAGAGATGCTCTCTTCACCTGCTCTCTCATTATTTCTTTGTTAAGGGAAAGGTCCTCTCACTCACCTCTGTACTGATGATTTTAAAAACCTGCTCAGCCTCAGTATCCCACCCATTTCTAGTTCCATGTCTCCTACTCCCTTCCACAGTGATTCTCTACACATTTTTGTTGGCAACATACTTTGACATAATTTAAAATATACACGAAGGGATTAAAAGTTCAATACTGGATTTAAAATAAGTTTTGTAAATTGAAAACATAAATTTACCCAATTATTACACCACTCACCGATTTCCCTTAAGCTTTATGTCACTATGTGAGTAGAAATATTCACTGCCCTGACCTTTCTTGCTTCTGTTGTTGACTGAGCTGAACTAAGTAGGATACAATAAAGTCAGGTTTTTTTTTCATCCACTGCTGCCCTCAAGCCATTCTGCCAGATCTCTATTTTCTGTCCTCTCAGACCAATTCAATAAGCTCTTTTAGCCATATCTGAATAACAGAATAGAATCATTTCAGATATTAAAAATAAATCTAAAATGACATCCAATCTCTCACACAATGTTAGGTTCCTCTCTTAGTGTGGCATGACCCAAAAATTCTATAGATTAGCAGTTAAAAAATTGGCAAAGCCCACTTTTCCACTGCTCCAACATACTATTCTTCTCTCCCTCAGTATGTTACTCTTGGTAACACTAGGTTGGGACAGGGAAAAGATGAAGAGGCAAAGGGGAGAAAAGTTTCATCCATGGAGAGTGCTATTGTTATCCGGTACTGGTGTGCTCTGCGGATATTTTGTGCTCTATGGGAGTGCTTTTGTGGGTCCTTCAGAGTTCTGCTGGAACGTTTCCTAGCCCCATAGATGCACTGTTAACCTACTCTCTCTATTTCCCTCTCAGCTCCTGCGCCAATGGTACATTCCGTAGTCTCATTTCTTTGCTGCCTTTTGGAAAGTCTTGAGATATGTCCAGCTTCTCTCTTAGAATATGGGGTTCTTCTCAGTCATTGTCTTTAATTGCAATTGCAATTGCAATTGCAAGATAGAAAATGTCTCGCTTGACATCTTATTAAACTTACATACTTATGAGGAAAAGATCTCTTGCATCCCAGTTAAGCTCCCCATTTTTACACAAAGATTATATACCTCTTACCTCATCTTTCCCTAATTCAGTGGCTACCTGCTGTCTATCACATGCTAGGCACTCTTATTTTGATACTTCCTCAGATATAATCATATGAGCCTCTGTTAGAGCTAAGTAAATTTTACACATTAATCAAGGTCTGGTGGCACACCCTTCAAAATTTTGATGCACTTCTGCCCTCCTGTATATTTCCACTTGGATATCTCTTATCACTTCAAACTTAATATTCTCAAAGTAAAACAACATTCTTCCCTTCAAAATGGCTCCTTGTCAATAGGTAAGATATTCTTCCAGGCATTTATGATCAAAAACGGTCAACTTTTTGAGCCTTTTGCTATCTGCCAAGCGCAGTTGGTCATCACCCCCATTCATACTTCTGGGGCTCTTCTCCTTTAGGCCTCACATTACCTCACTCTGAAGAGCTGCAGTAATCTTTTAACTGGAGCCCCAGAATTTGGGCTTTTCTTTTCTAAGTTAGGCTGAATATGGCTGTATGACACTTAAATCCTGCTTTCATAGTGATGTTCTAATTTTACTGCTCAAAAACCTGTTTTCCTACTGGTGCCTGACAAAATTTCTAGACTCATATCTGACTGTCTCTTAACACTTTAACCTTTTCTCCTGCTTTTCCATATCATGCAACTGATATTATAAACTAGGCCATTGTTCTATGAATACATATTTTGATGTGACCATTTTGATTCTAGGATATTTTACTGTAAACATTGAACCATTGAGCTGTCAGTTTTTGCTGTTGCCTTGATGCCCAATTATCTTTCCTCCCTCAATGAGCTTCACCTCATCTTGACCTCAATACATCCATGACCCTTGGTGGGGGGGTGAAGACTGGGGTGAGGGAAAGGAAGGGCTAAAGTACTGGGAGAAATCAGATTGTGAGATAGAAGAGTTCAAAGACAGGGCAAGCAGCAGGAATAAGGTGAAACTTCGGGATGGGAAGAGGAAGACGAATGTATATAATATTTTGTGGTTGAAAAATGTTTCACATTTGACTCAGTATGTAAAAATGTCTGCACTAAATTGTGTTCTTTCCATCCTGAATACATGAAGTTTATGATACTTCTAAGCCTTTGCTGTTCCTTGAGTGCCCTCTATTCATATTCAGGTTCACAAATATTTACTGAGTGGCTCCCCTACTCTCCTGCCCTAGGAGAGGGCAGGAGAGTTAGAGTTAGAGGTGATAGAGGTGTTAGAGTGATAGAGGTGAGTATAACATGAGAGAAAGTCTTTCCCTGAAGGATCTCACAGACTAGGGGGTAGACAGGTTGGCTATTAAGTTTATTTATTTATTTTTTTTATTTTTTTCTTTTTTCTTTTAATTTTTTTTTTCATTATTATACTTTAAGTTCTAGGGTACATGTGCATAGCGTGCAGGTTTGTTACATATGTATACTTGTGCCATGTTGGTGTGCTGCACCCATCAACTCATCAGCACCCATCAATTCATCATTTATATCAGGTATAACTCCCAATGCCCAATGCAATCCCTCCCCCCTCCCCCCTCCCCATGATAGGCCCCGGTGTGTGATGTTCCCCTTCCCGAGTCCAAGTGATCTCATATGAAAAATGCTTCAAGTTGTTGTGGGAGCACCAAAGTGACACAGCCATGTTGGTGGCTGATTTCATGGGTCACTCATTTTTGCCTAAACATACCCTCTTCCCAGCAGAAAGGTCAGACGGAATTTTCTTGCCTATGGTGTGAAGAGGTGCAGGTTGAGCCTTGGGACATCTCCAAAAGAGTTTAGATTCTCCAGTGCAACCTGCAAAGAAAGTAAGTAGATTTAAGGTAAACAGAATAATAAGTTGTATTACCCAGAATCACAATACCTATACTATATACACTTGCCTCACAATTATTTTTCTACAGTGCCTGTTTTCACCTTTGTAACTATGATACCTTACTGGGGGAAATTAAGGCAGAATGGGTAAATGATTTGTTTCATGGTTTCAGGCAAAGTGAACCTCCTAGCTAAGTTTATAAAACTTAAACAGTCAAGCTGCAAAACTTAAACTTGCAAGCTTTGGCTTTAAAGCCTTCCTAGCCATGAGCTTTCTTTATTTAAGACCTGTCAATACTGCCTATGATTTTGCTCAGTTGTAAATTTCCTGCCGCATCTTATTTCATCATTACGTATGACTGGTGAATGTTGTTCTTGTCATACTTAAATTGCCTTAAGTTTACACTTAATTTATACTCAAATGCAAAGACACATGTATCATACTAGGGCATGGGCAGCAAGCTGTTCAGACTCATGGAGTTGTGTACAATCTTTCACTTGGATAGTATGGCAAGGTTTATAAAACACTTTCTCACATGAATTAACTCATTGACTTCCCAGTGAAGCAGATATTGGTATAGAGATGTGGGGCAGGGAGCTAAAAAGAAGATTCCAGAAGTTTATGCTCCTTGATTCTGTTGATAAATAATTGTTTCTAAATTCATAGCTTTGGGCCAGGTGCAGTGGCTCACGCCTATAATCCTAGCACTTTGAGAGACTGAGGTGGGCAGATTGGATTGCCTGAGCTCAGGAGTTTGAGACCAGCCTGGGCAACATGGTGAAATTCCGTATCTACTAAAAACACAAAAATTAGCCGGGCATGGTGGTGCATGCCTATAGTCTCAGTTACTCAGGAGGCTGAGGCAGGAGAATAGCTTGAACCTGGGAAGTGAAGGCTGCAATGAGCTGAGATTGAGCCACTTCACTCCAGCCTGACAATGGAGCAAGATTCCGTCTTAAAAAAAAAAAAAAAAAAATTAATTTTTAAAAATTCATAGCTTTAAGCAGTCTATCTCAAATTCCATTTAGTTTACAAGTAAAGTAGACCCTACGGCTATTGCCCTACTCTCTAGGGAGAAATTAATGGAGCTCATTCTACTTTCCCACTGGATAAACTTCCCAAATCCGGGTACGATATGGGAAAGTGAGAGATCTTTGCTCTGAAAAGTTGCTTGGTAACCAGTGACATAGCATAAATATATTTTAATAGTTAAGGCAAAGAATGTCTATGTGGGAGTTTGTCATTTCTGCTTCACAAAATTCAAATGTTTACGTGTAATTTATTTGCCCCAATACAGCAGAAGCTCTTGGGGACAGAGATTTTTGCCTTATAGTGCTCAGTCAGTGAATACCTATTGATAGCATCAATTTTTGAATTATATTTATCCCTTTTCACAATGTGCCAACTGCAGTACAAAATGAATTCCCTATTTGGGGTCAGGTGCTTGCCCATAAAAAGACAAGAAGTCAAAAACAAGCAGAGAAAAAGGAGTGTATTAAAATTTAGAAAGACCAAGCTCTTATCCAAAAGACTTCAACCCAAAGTAATTTTGTTTATAACTTGATTTTTCCATTAGAGGAACAATTGTTTTAGTTTACTTGCATTGATTCAGTAGTTAATGTGCTCAAATTGTAGAGTATGGGTGGCCTTTTTGTTTTGTTAATGCCAGATGTAATTTTGCAATAAAACTATTTTTGTTTATTTAAAAACCACATTCAAATTGTGAAATAAGAATTCTACCCTCTTTGCTCTTTCTTTTTCTCATTTCCTTCAAATTCCTCTAAAATTATCCTCTTGCAAATCAATGGATTTGTGAATTTTGGCCATCATCCATAAGGAAGCAACAAGGATTTGTGGCCCAGATTTGTAAATATTCTCATGGATCAGATTATGGTGGCTATCTCTCTTTTGGGTACAGGAACTGTTTCTTATTTGTCTACAGGCCCTAGAGCACATAGCATATAGAAGGTATATAAATAGTGCTTAAAAGAAAAGTATATACGGAAAGAGTGGAGAGGAAAGGCCAGAGCTTTTATCTAATAGCATGACTAATATGGGTGGCTATCTCCACTTTAGCAACAGAAATATTTTTAAGGGAAAGAGAAAAACTCTGTAAGACATCCATAAAACAAGTCATTGTGCCCAACTCTCATCATTTATGCAACACCTTCTGTGCAATTCTATACTCCTTACATCATTGTTACCATTTGTAGTTTTATTTAATTTTTTTATTAACTTTTTTTTCTAAAAATATTTACAAAGGAAGCAAAAGCAATTCTGATACAAATCAGAACAGTGGTTGCCCACAAAAGATGGAGATTGACCAGGACTTTCTGGGGAGATGAAAATGTTCTAAATCTCAATGTGGAAAATATACTTGTTAAAACTCACTGAATTACATGCTTAAGAACTGGGCTGATTAAATAATTAAATTTTTTCTGCAATTAAAATATATTTAAGGTAAATAAACAGATCAAGTAACTAAACATACTCACAATTAAAGTGAATAGTGTTATTAAATTGTAGATACTACTCCTTATAGAAGGCTCTAAACCTGATGCCTGCTTTCTCTTTTTAAAACAAATTAGTAAGAAAGTAAAAAAGAATAAAACATGTTAGTAGCTCTATATCTTCTTCTTCCCTTTCCTTTATTTAGGCAATATATTAGTATCCTGCCTTCCATTGTCAAATAGCCCTATGTGAGGCCAGAAAAGGTAGGCTGCTCAGATAAGGAAGGCAGACCTGTGCAGAGGAGGCTAATCTGAACACAGGGCAAGTCCACTTGCCAGGAGTGTGGTGGCCCAGCACTATCAGAAGATTGGCCACACCCAAGGAGATTGAGTAGATAGTAAATATATTGCGAATAATGAGAACAAGGTTTTTCACTATTGGAAAGGGTGTTACAATTAAGGAAAAGATAAAGCAATAATAAACCCAACCAATACTAGATTAGAACTGAAGGTACAAGAGTGAGCTATTACTTTTAGTTGTAGATGTATATAGAGATAAATATAAATACAAATGTGTGTGGTTCCTAGTTATCTGCAGAAAAAGCCTAAGAGTAATGGTACTCCAGTAGTAATGATCACCTAATGCTCATATCTTCGTTTGAAATACTGAAATGAACAAAGATTCCTTGAAGAAATGACTGAATCCAAGGCTGAGGCTAAGAATGTGATGATCCTGGAACACCTTTCATAATAGAAAAGAAGGAAATACTCAAAGAATGCAGACATATTAAAGGAACACAGAAGCAAGCTTGAAGGAACTGGCACCCAGTGACCAAAGTAAAAATGAAACATTAAAATAATGCTAAAAGAACAAATTATAACCCATTGAATAATCTAGTACCCCACTGATATAAATAAACAAATACATATATACATACATACATAAATGGATAGACCAGGTGCAGTGGTGGCTCATGCCTGTAATTCCAGCACTTTTGGAGGCTGAGGAGGGAGTGTAACTTGAGTCCAGAAGTTCAAGACTAGCCTGGGCAACATAATGAGACTCCGGAATCTACAAAAAATAAAGTAACTAGCCGAGCATGGTGGCATGCACCTGTAGTCCTTGCTACTTGGGAGGCTGAGGTGAGAAGATCGCTTGAGTCCAAGAGGCTGAGGCTGCAATAAGCCATGATTGCACCACTGCACTCCAGCCTGAGTGACAGGGTGAGACCCTGTCTTAAAATAAGAAGAAGAAATTAAATAAATAGGGAGAAGAGTAAGCTCTTCCTCACAGCAGAAAGCTTCCAATAAGATGTGGAAGGAATATTGTTTGAAAAATTCACCATTTGGCAATAAACATAATAATAATTAACCCAAGCAAAAAACTTCAACAGATACTAAAACTAGTAGGCCAAAATGAGGTAAAGAAAGAGAGTTTTACATAGTCTTAAAGTATCTCCATTCAAAATGTTTGTTAATTACAAAGGGAACAAGAAGTAGAGAAACGTGGTGGACGTAATCTTAATCAAGTGATCGAAACAAACACCATCAGTAATGGGACACATATCATGTGCAATCTGATAGGATGGTAATGAAAATAAAATAGCAAGTGTGACAGTCTGACCAAAACCTCATAACCTGAGTTTAATCATGAGGAACCACTGACAAACTCAAATTGAAGGATATGTTGAAACGCAACTGGCTGATCTTCAAAAATGCTAAAGTATCGGTTCAAGAAGAGAACACTGTCTAAATTCTGCTTAGAGATGTTAGGAAAGGCTTACTAAATGAGATAACTTAGATATATAAAATGAAGCAGTTGTCATATAACTTAGAGAGGAAGTCATTCTAGGCACAGGAGACAGCATTTTCAAAGGTGTGGAATTCTGGGTACTATAGTGAGTTGGGTGCCTAGAAAGCATAGAAAGATGGTAGCTGCAGCCAGGGAGATGGGCTGGGGCCAAATTATGAAGGATCACTTTCCTCTGTATTTTGCACAGTAAAATGAGTACACAGAAATTGAGTGATTAATCCTGGAGGAGTTGGAAAAGACATTAGAGTTGATGGGTTAGTCCATGTCTGAGAAGCAGATGCCCAGTCAGGATTGAATACAGAAGCAGTTTATTAAGAGAAATGCATGCATGAAAGAATATATGGTAGGAGCTGGAGAGGGCTGGAAGAGTCATGAGATTGTAAAGTAAGTCTGACCCCAAGTGAAGATGAGACGTAAAGATGGTTGGGTCGTAGGTTCAGCAAAACCATTCATGAAACCTTCAGCCAAAGTAAATGACAGAGTAGTCCCCTTCTCTCCCAAGAATCAGGCTGCCTTATTATTCCTACCTCACTTTATCATTGGTAGGAACTACTCCTTGGTAGGCCTCAGTGGCAACATAAGACTGGACTTCAAAGTGCAGTAGCAGGTAAGGTTGGTCCATTATGCTGTCTGCAATAGAAGGGAAACAAAGCACATTCTCATTACCACCACTTATTTAATTAATTAATTAATTAATTTATTTATTTATTTATTTATTACACTTTAAGTTCTAGGGTACATGTGCACAATGTGCAGGTTTGTTACATATGTATACATGTGCCATCTTGGTGTGCTGCACCCATTAACTTGTCATTTACATTAGGTATATCTCCTAATTCTACCCCTCCCCACTCTCCCGACCCCATGACAGGCCCCAGTGTGTGATGTTCCCCATCCTATGTTCGAGTGTTCTCATTGTTCAATTCACATCTGAGCGAGAACATGCGGTGTTTAGTTTTCTGTTCTTGCAATAGTTTGCTGAGAATGATGGTTTCCAGTAGCATCCATGTCCCTACAAAGGACATGAACTCATCCTTTTTTATGGCTGCATAGTATTCCATGGTGTATATGTGCCACATTTTCTTAATCCAGTCTATCATTGATGGACATTTGGGTTGGTTCCAAGTCTTTGCTATTGTGAACAGTGCCACAATAAATATACGTGTGCATGTGTCTTTATAGCAGCATGATTTATAATCCTTTGGGTATATATCCAGCAATGGGATGACTGGGTCAAATGGTATTTCTAGTTCTAGATCCTTGAGGAATCGCCACACTGTCTTCCACAGTGGTTGAACATGTGTCTATTGGTTGCATAAATGTCTTCTTTTGAGAAGTGTCTGTTCATATCCTTTGCCCACTTTTTGAAGGGTTTTTTTTTCTCCTAAAGTTGTTTGAGTTCTTTGTAGGTTCTGGATATTAGTCTTTTGTCAGATGAGTAGATTGCAAAACTTTTCTCCCATTCTGTAGATTGCCTGTTCCACTCTAATGGGAGTTTCTTTTGCTGTGCAGAAGCTCTTTAGTTTAATTAGATCCTATTTGTCAATTTTGGCTTTTGTTGCCATTGCTTTGGATGTTTTAGACATGAAGTCCTTGCCCATGCCTATGTCCTGAATAGTATTGCCTAGGTTTTCTTCTAGGGTTTTCATGGGTTTAGGTCTAACATTTCAGTCTTTAATCCATCTTGAATTAATTTTTGTATAAGGTGTAAGGAAGTGATCCAGTTTCAGCTTTCTACATTTGGCTAGCCAGTTTTCCCAGTACCATTTATTAAATAGGGAATCCTTTCCCCATTTCTTGTTTTTGTCAGGTTTGTCAAAGATCAGATGGTTGTAGATGTGTGGTATTATTTCTGAGGGCTCTGTTCTGTTCCATTGGTCTATATCTCTGCTTTGGAAGCAGTACCATGCTGTTTTTGTTACCGTAGCCTTGTAGTATAGTTTGAAGTCAGGTAGCGTGATGCCTCCAGCTTTGTTCTTTTGGCTTAGGATTGTCTGAGCAATGTGGGCTCTTTTTTGGTTCCATATGAACTTTAAAGTAGTTTTTTTTTTTTAATTATGTGAAGAAAGTAATTGGTAGCTTGATGGGGATGGCATTGAACCTATAAATTATCTTGGGCAGTATGACCATTTTCACAATATTGATTCTTCCTATCCATAAGCATGGAATGTTCGTCCATTTCTTTGTTTCTTCTTTTATTTCGTTGAGCAGTGGTTTCTAATTCTCCTTGAAGAGGTCCTTCACATCCCTTGTAAGTTGGATTCCTAGGTATTTTATTCTCTTTGAAGCAATTGTGAATGGGAGTTCACTCATAAGTTGTATCTCTATTTGTCTGTTATTGGTGTATAAGAATGCTTGTGATTTTTGCACAGTGATTTTGTATCCTGAGACTTTGCTGAAGTTGCTCATTAGCCTAAGGAGATTTGGGGCTGAGACGATGGGGTTTTCTAAATATACAATCATGTCATCTGCAAACAGGGACAATTTGACTTCCTCTTTTCCTAATCGAATACCCTTTATTTCTTTCTCCTCCCTGATTGCCCTGGCTAGAACTTCCAACACTATGTTGAATAGGAGTGGTGAGAGAGGGCATCCCTGTCTTGTGCCAGTTTTCAAAGGGAATGCTTCCAGTTTTTGCCCATTTAGTATGATATTGGCTATGGGTTTGTCATAAACAATTCTTATTATTTTGAGATATGTCCCATCAATACCAAATTTATTGAGTTTTTAGCATGAAGGGCTGTTGAATTTTGTCAAAGGCCTTCTCTGAATCTATTGAGATAATCATGTGGTTTTTGTCTTTGGTTCTGTTTTTATGATGGATTACGTTTATTGATTTGTGTATGTTGAACCAGCCTTGCATCCCAGGCATGAAGCCCACTTCATCGTGGTGGATAAGCTTTTTGAAGTGCTACTGGATTTGGTTTGCCAGTATTTTATGGAGGATTTTTACATCAATGTTCATCAGGGATATTGGTCTAAAATTCTCTTTTTTTGTTGTGTCTCTGCCAGGCTTTGGTATTAGGATGATGTGGGCCTCATCAAATGAGTTAGGCAGGATTCCCTCTTTTTCTATTGCTTGGAATAGTTTCAGAAGGAATGGTACCAGCTTCTCCTTGTACCTCTGGTAGAATTCGGCTGTGAATCTGTCCGGTCCTGGACTTTTTTTGGTTGGTAGACTATTAATTATTGCCTCAATTTCAGAGCCTGTTATTGGTCTATTCAGGGACTCAACTTCTTCCTGGTTTAGTCTTGGGAGAGTGTATGTGTCCAGGAATTCATCTATTTCTTCTAGGTTTTCTAGTTCATTTGCATAGAGGTGTTTATAGTATTCTCTGATGGTAGTTTGTATTTCTGTGGGATCGGTGGTGATATCCCCTGTATCATTTTTTATTGCATCTATTTGATTCTTCTCTCTGTCTTCTTTATTAGTCTTGCTAGGGGTCTATCAATTTTGTTGATCTTTTCAAAACACCATCTCCTGGATTCATTGATTTTTTGAAGGGTTTTTGTGTCTCTATCTCCTTCAGTTCTGCTCTTATCTTAGTTATTCCTTGCCTTGTGCTAGTTTTTGAATGTGTTTGGTCTTGCTTCTCTGGTTCTTTTAATTGTGATGTTAGGGTGTCAATTTTAGATCTTTCCTGCTTTCTCTTGTGGGCATTTAGAGTCATAAATTTCCCTCTACACACAGCTTTAAATGCGTCCCAGAGATTCTGGTATGTTGTGTCTTTGTTGTCATTGGTTTCAAAGAACATCTTTATTTCTGCCTTCATTTCATTACAGACAAGCAATTGCTGCGAGATTTTGTTACCACCAGGCCTGCCGCACAAGAGCTCCTGAAGGAAGCACTAAACATAGAAATGGACAACTGGTACCAGCTACTGCAAAAACATGCCAAATTGTAAAGACCATTGATGCTAGGAAGAAACTGCATCAACTAACGAGCAAAATAACCAGCTAACATCATAATGACAGGATCAAGTTCACACATACCAAAATTAACCTTAAATGTAAATGGGCTAAATGCTCTAATTAAAAGACACAGACTGGCAAAGTGGATAAAGAGTCAAGACCCATCAGTGTGCTGTATTCAGGAGAACCATTTCACGTGCATAGACACACATAGGCTCAAAATAAAGGGATGAAGGAAGAGTTACCAATCCAACGGAAAACACAAAAAGGCAGGGGTTGCAATCCTAGTCTCTGATAAAACAGACTTTAAACCAACAAAGATCAAAAGAGACAAAGAAGGCCATTACATAATGGTAAAGGGATCAATACAACAAGAAGACCTAATTATCCTAAATATACATGCACCAAATACAGGAGTACCAAGATTCATAAAGCAAGTCCTTAGAGACCTACAAAGAGACTTAGACTCCCACACAATAATAATGGGAGACTTTAACACCCCACTGTCAACAATAGACAGATCAACGAGACAGAAAGTTAACAAGGATATCCAGGAATTGAACTCAACTCTGCACCAAGTGGACCTAATAGACATCTACAGAACTCTCCACCCCAAATCAACAGAATGTACATTCTTCTCAGCAGCACTTCACACTTGCTCCAAAATTGGCCACATAATTGGAAGTTAAGCACTCCTCAGCAAATGTAAAAGAACAGAAATTATAACAAACTGTCTCTCAGATCACAGTGCAATCAAACCAGAACTCAGGATTAAGAAACTCACTCAAAACTGCTCAACTACATGGAAACTGAACAACCTGCTCCTGAATGACTACTGGGTACACTACCACATCTTTTAGAAGAAGAGGTGAAGGAAATTCCAGGGAAATGTGTGAAAGAGTTTAAATGCAAATATTTGGTATTTCACTTTTGTTCTTATTTAAGTATCAATTTCCTCTTAGTTACAAGAGTCACAGACATTTTTGAGTTGAGCCATGACTACATTTGTCAATCTGTGGTTAGTAAACAGGGACATCTAATCTGGGAGAGTCTATCATTTTGCTTTGCTTAATATGGTTAGTCTTCTGTTTTTAGTCTTTGGTGCACCTGTGGAGGCTAACTTCAATAATACCTAATTCTCTTTTCTCTGGAGTTACTTGATGTATTCTGGAACACAAGTTGTACACAAAACACATGCTGGTTAGTAACTACATATGCCTTAAATAAAAATAGGAAAATAAATTTGACTTCTATTAAGAAGACACATTTCTTCTTAAACATTGTTATTGTTGCAGAGAAAAGTATTTTTGATTTTGAAAAGGTTGGGAAAATTGAAATCAACAAATTTTGTTGTGATTCTGATGAAGTTGAAAAGACTATAAATCCATAACAAAATCTCAAGTTGCTTTAACTTATCCTTAATTGCAAATTTTCTAAACCCCATTAAAGAAATGGTCTTGCTAGACTCATTTTATCACATTTGGAGTATCTTCCTTCTTTATCAAGTGCCTAAAAAGTCCTTCAAATTGCATAAAAACACCCATAAAATATGACTCATTGCACTTTTGGTGAGTAATGCAATTAACACTGTAATATGGTAGCCACATTTAAAAAATTTTTATTTACATTTATTAACTGCTAGCGTTGGGAACTTTTTTTTTAACTCTGAGAAACAGATTGAAGATGCCCAGAGTAGATTCAAAAAAACTTAACAATGTGCCCTTTCCTCAAAAGATAATGTGTCTGTTCCAAATGATTCAATTTAAAAACGCAACAGAGCATTTATTTGGGTAAAAAAACTGGTGCCTAAATTTCAGAACATATTTTCATTCAATGGCAAGAAAATTGTTATTCCAAAAATGAGATGCATATAGGAGGTAGCTTAACTGAGGAATCATGCTAAAGATGTGTCTTTAAAATATCTGCTGCATATGAGTGATAGCTTTGATATTTGGTCTTCAAGACTACTCTGTTAAATGCTCTACTATATCTGAATAGTGCAGCAATATTTTTTGTGTGATGAAGGCGGTGAAGAATTTCTGTGTTTTAGAAAATAATCATTTAATAGCTTTCATTATAAATGTCATTCCTGGCCTCATATATGCTGTGGTTACTTGTTCCTGGTCAGGAATGCACTGATTTATGCAGAATAGCCACTCATCTTTTAATTCGAATCTGAAAAGCAATCCTAGTATGATCGGCCTGAAGCAATTTTTAGAGGATGTTGCTATGAGTTTTCTTGATTTTGGATGTGGGTACAAAGGTCTGCTTTGGTCATTTTATTTTAAAGGCTGTCTTGTAGGTGCACCAAATCCACTGGTCCTTTGGAGAAAAGGAATGAAAAGATGCAGCTTCTTCATAGGTCAGGGTTGCTGCATTGCAGTTCAGAGAACACAGATTCCATCTTATTCCATGTGTGATGCAGCAAAGTATTATACTCCTTTTTCTTCAAGCTAGAATTGTATTTCTCAAAATTACATATGACTATGCTGAGTTAGAAAAGATAAACTAGGCAGGGTGCAGTGGCTCACATCTGTAATCCCAGCAATTTAGGAGACGGAGGCGGGAGGATCACCTGAGGTCAGGAGTTCGAGACCAGCCTGGCCAACATGGTGAAACCCCATCTCTACGAAAATACAAAAATTTAGCTGGGCGTACTGGTGCACGTCTGTAGCCCCAGCTACTCAGGAGGCTGAGACAAAAGAATCGTTTGAACCTGGGAGGTGGAGGTTGCAGTAGGCTGAGATCACGTCATTGCACTCCAGCCTGGGTGACAGAGTGGGACTCTGTCTCAACTATAACAATGACAACAACAAAAAAAGAAAAGATAATCTATTCATTTATTGCCAGATACTTATGGTGGGGAAGTGGAATTATTTTCAAAAGGTGAAAAATGGATTATTTCTTTAAGAAAGCCAGATATACCTGTAGTGATTGAGTTATTAAAATGTAGTCCAAAATGAGATGTGCTGTAAGTGTAAAATAAACACTGGATGTTGAACCCTTGAACAAAAAAAGAATATAAAACATTCCATTTTTATATTGATTACATGCTGAAAAAAAATTTGAATATATTAAACAGACTATACTATTAAAATTTATTTCACCTGTTTCGTTTTACTTTTCTCAATGTAGCTTCTCAAACATGTAAAATTACAACGTGGCTAAAATTTGTGGCGTGCATTATATTTACATTAGACAGCATTAGTCTAGAATATTCAGTCTATTCAAATCCTGACATCACTTAATCTCTTCCATTCTTTGTGCCCAGCACAAAATTTCTGTGAGGGTCCAGCTTAGCTTTGCAGGGACACTGGCCATGTTAATTGATGACAAAATTGAAATCCTCTAAGACAGCGTATGGAGCTTGAAGCACCCAGGTATGAAAGAACCAGATGAAGTTAAAAGGCAGAAATCTTAGCCTTTGCTCGTTGACATATCACTGAGTCACATGTGGGAAATGTGACTTGAATTGAGAGAAGTTTCTCTAGTACAGGAGTTATTGGACTGGAGCCCATGATGGAACCGAAGAGTTTTCATAAACCTCTTGATATTATAAACAAAATGAGTGTGCATGTGCTGTTTTCATTAGTGAGCCTGTCCTTTCAATTAGATTTTTCAAAGGTTCAGGAACCATGGCTTCAAAAATATTAAGAATCCTACTTCCAGGAAGATATGGCTCATTCAGACAGGTTATTATCTGATAATTACTGTTATATAGTCATCCATGTCTCTGAATATTAGTATTCTTAATAATGTGAATATATGCATTCATATGTCATGGAGACCTAAATGGTGCTTGATCTTCCTACAGAGAGCATTTGGAGAAAACTGTGTCATGGAAGTCAAAGTGCATGGCTATTGGTGAACAAGAATAACTAACAGTAAGTGTGAGACAAGTAGACTATCAATGGCATTACAAGAAAAGGCCACCTCATTGAATTATGTCCCAGGAAACTAAGCTATTGATGATTCAGCAAAAAAAACTCTTATAGTTCTCACCCTAAATGAAGGTTATAAACCCAGCTCTTTTTGGAAGAAAACTTCATTCATTTCTTTATTTGGGCTGTCATAGTACTTACCTTCTATTACAGAATTTTCCCTGTTTATATACTACCTTTTCAAAATTGACATCTGTCTCACCCTATACTAAACAGGGGTCTTCAAGAACAAGAAGCACTTTTTTTACTCCATTGTCCCCAATGCCTTGCAAATAGACACTCAATAGAAGTTGAGTAAAATAATAAAATAATGGTTGTTGCTTGATTTCTATACATTTCAAAATAAAAGACAACCTATGAACAAATACAACTTTAAATATTAGAATTTATTTGGAAGGCTAAATAAAAGGCTAGAGCTGTATAGAGTTTTAGTCAAACTGACTAGATTTAGCATTTGACCCTGTTCAATGCTCAAAAATTGAACTGATCTGAAGAAAGATTGCACGCAGGACTGTAGCTGCGATACACTTCTCCCAGGCCCAAACAGCGTTGAGACATTCACCACAGTTAGTTTGTGAGGGAAGGAAACAAATCATTTTTTTTTTTTTTTTTTTTTTTTTTTAAAGACGGAGTCTAGCTCTGTCGCCCAGGCTGGAGTGCAGTGGTGCAATCTCGGCTCACCGCAGCCTCCCGGGTTCATGCCATTCTCCTGCCTCAGCCTCCTGAGTAGCTGGGACTACAGACGCCCGCCACCACGCCCGGCTAATTTTTTTGTATTTTTAGTGGAGACGGGTTTTCACCGTGTTAGCCAGGATGGTCTCGATCTCCTGACCTCGTGATCCGCCCACCTCGGCTTCCCAAAGTGCTGGGATTACAGGTGTGAGCCACTGCGCCCGGCCAGGAAACAAACGTTTAAGTTAGAGAAGTATAAGCAGTCGTAGATCTGGGAGTCATCAGGAAATGTTTGCTACTTTAAAGAACTGACTGAAAGTTAAACAGGTTAATGTGACATTTCAAAGGGATTTTGAAATTCAATAGCTTTCTCTAGCAGTTGATGTTTATTCTCTGGTTGTAAGGCAAATTTGAATTTCTTCTAAGGAACAAAAATAGATTCTAGAATAACTAGATAGGCTCAACAGTCACCATAAATTTTTGTTTTTTTTTTTTCTTCTCCCTGACCTTCCCCACCCCATGAAAAAATACTATATATGCATGTTTACAATGGGAAATGAAAACAACATCTGGCTGGCATTTAAACATGGTTTTCTTCATCATCAAAGGGGTTTGTATGAAAACAACAATTTTACAGTTAGAAGTACATTTTCATCCAAAAGAGAAAAGCAGAATCATAAAGAATATACATAAATTCAGGAAGAGGACATATTCTTTATTTCTTACCAAAGCAGCACTCCGTAGGAATGTAAGATGTTGGCCATGATTAAGTGAAAGTTGTATGAGTCAAATAATCTCTTTCAAAAGCACATTATCAAATGTTGGTTAGTAAGGCTAATGACGAAGATATGTCACGGAGCATACTGTATTACTTACAGACTAGGATATGAATTGTACACCTGTGCCTACAAAACAATTTCACAAAGCTTTATTAGGATACTGAAAAATTCCCTTTAGGTGAATCAGTTACCAAGTAAAGGTGAAGAACATACTTTAACTTAATATTCAGATGAAAGAAGCCTTTAAAGTCATCTATTCTAAACCTGTTATTGATTTGGTTATAAATAACAGAAATCCAATCTGAACTTATTCCATTTTCTAAAAAGGGGGAGAGAGGACAGAGGAATTTCGTGGCTTATAAAGTCCAAGTATAGGGCCAGGTGTGGTGGCTCATGCCTGTAGTTACAGCATTACAGCACTTTGGGAGGACAAGGTGGGAGGATCACTTGAGCCCAGAAATTTAAGACCAGCCTGGGCAACACAGAGAAACCCTGTCCCTACAAAAAATTAAAAAAAAAAAAAAATTAGTCCAGCCTGGTGCCACATACCTGAGAGACTGATTCCAAAATCTGTGCTTTCAAAATAATACTGAAATTAGACTGCTTTTGTAAAATAGATATATGTTCACTACAAACATTTTAAAACAGAAAAACATTTTCAAAGAATGATTAAACATACCAAATCCCTCCACCTAGAATTAAACATCATTAATAAAGAATATCTTTCATGTATCACTAATGACAGAAAAGTAAATAGAACAGCAAAACAAATTTTTTAAATTACACTTTAAGTTTTTGGATACACGTGCAGAACGTGCAGGTTACATAGGTATACATGTGCCATGATGGTTTGCTGCACCCATCAACCAGTCATCTATACTAGGTATTTTTCCTAATGCTATCCCTCCCCTAACCCCCAAACCTCCTACAGGCCCTGATGTGTGATGTTTTCCCCTCTGTGTCCACGTATTCTCATTGTTCAACTCCCACTTATCAGTGAGAACATGTGGTGTTTGTTTTTCTGTTTCTGTGTTAGTTTGCTGAGAATGATGGTTTCCAGCTTCATCCATGTTCCTGCAAAGGACATGAACTCATCCTTTTTTATGACTGCATAGTATTCCATGGTGTATATGTGCCACATTTTCTTTATCCAGTCTATCATTGATGGGCATTTAGGTTGGTTCTAAGTATTTGCTATTGTGAATAGTGCTGCAATAAACATACATGTACATGTGCCTTTATAGTAGAATGATTTATAACATTTTCGGTATATATCTAGTGATGGTATTGCTGGGTCAAATAGTATTTCCAGTTCTAGATCCTTGAGGAATTGCAACACTGTCTTCCACAATGGTTGAAATAACTTACACTCCCACCAATAGTGTAAAAGTGTTCCTATTTCTCCACATCCTCCCCTGGATCTGTTGTTTCCTGACTTTTTGATGATCACCATTCCATCTGGCATGAGACCGTATCTCACTGTGGTCTTGATTTGCATTTCTCTAATGACCAGTGATGATGAGGATTTTTTTCGTATGTTTGTTGGCCACATAAACATCTTCTTTTGAGAAGTGTCTTGTTCATATCCTTTGCCCACTTTTTGATGGGGTTGTTTTTTTTCTTGTAAATTTAAGTTCCTTGTAGATTCTGGGTATTAGCCCTTTGTCAGATGGATAGATTGCAAAAATTTTCTCCCATTCTGTAGGTTGCCTGTTCACGTGATAGTCTCTTTTAGAACACCAAAAATTTTTATAGAGAGGGCACATCGGAATATGTAGCTTATTTTTGAATAGAAGTATAACTTTTAATTTGAATTTAACTGACATTAGAGAGTAATGGATTGCTGAATCTAGATTTTTAGTACAAAAATGACTTGTCACAAAAATTATAAAATGCACAAAGATGTTGGAATCATTTTTAAACATTTAAACAATTTGAAATTTTTAAAATGTTTAAAAATGATTCCAACATTTTGACAGAATTGAATCCTTGCTTCCTAAAAATAAATTAGTGTATGTATACTTCTCTATCTCCTGACCCTTCAGCTTCAGATTTCAGTGAGTTGTTAGTTTTATATTTTCAAGCCTTATGTTTTTATTTTGTTTTGTAACCGCAATTCTCGTTATTGTTTACTCTTATTTCCATATTTACAGGGATTCTGAGCTCATCACAGTTCCTTTTACCAGACAACTTCTCCCTTACTTTTTGTTTTTCATATCTTGATTTGCTGGATTTCATCATCAAATAGTTCCCCTCTCCCCGCCCGGCTTTCTCCTCGTCATGGCTAATGTGACTTATATTCCTTGAGAATGCCTCTTGCCTTTCCACTCACAGGGTTTTTTTGTTTGTTTGTTTTTTGTTTTTTCTTCAACTTTGATTTCCAGCAGGTTTTACTATGCTGTTCCTCGAAAGTTTGGGAGCTTCTCGGATCTGTAATTTGATGTCTTTCATCAGTTTTAGGAAATTCTGTCACTTCCTCTCCAAATATGGCTTCTGCTACATTGTTGCTGTTGATTTTGGTCATCTTTCTTTTTGGAGGGCCAATTACACCTGAGTTAGACTTCTCATTGTAACTCGTATGTCTTTTGTACATTTTTTATCCCTTTTTCTTCATGTCTCATTATGCTTTATTCTAGATATTTCCTTCTAAAATATCTTTTAGTTGATGATTTTTAGTTGTGTCTAATCTGCTCTTAAATCAATCCATGGAGTTCTTAAAGTTGAGTACTACTCAGTTCTAGAATTTTTATTTTTTATAGTTTTCAGCTTTTTAATTTCCCTGAACATATTTACAGCATTGTGTGTGAATCCCTCATGGGCATCTTTTTTATTACATGTATTCTTCATCTTTTAAAAATCACATCACATTTCTTCATGACTGGTCATTTTTTTTAAATTTAGTGATAGACATTAAATATGAACAATTACAGAAATTATTTTAGAACTAGAACTTTTTCCCCAAAAGATTTTAAATAGCTTTTGAAAGGCACTTAGGGACTCTAGCATCTAGGATCAATTTAATCCAACTTCAAGGGCTAAGACGATTTAAAACTGAGCTCTAATTCCTTCAACGTCCAGTTTGGTTGCAAGTTTACACGTACTTCCCAAAAGACTATCAAAATTTCCTCTTAGTTTCTCAGCTGCCTCTTCTGAAACTCACAACTGGCAGCTACAAATGCTGATCTAACCTCTAGGTTTTTTCCTGCTCCGAGATCTTTTTCATTCCTTATTAGCTCTCTGATGCTTTCACCTAGACTTCTTATAAAAAATATTTTGTCCAGGGTTTCTAGTTGTTGTGAGATGGTTAACCTGAATTACCTTGTCATTACCACAATTGAAGTCCTGGTTTGTAATTTCATGTCAATTTTAACACCTTGATTCTTTTTTTATTTTTTATTTTTATTATTATACTTTAAAACACCTTGATTCTTGCTGGTTTAATACCTACACTATAATAAAAAGTTTCTTTTATTTAAATTTAGGAAGACTCCAAACTCTGTTTCTTCCATTATTGTCTTGATATCTCTCATCCACTCTTTGGATGATCATGGAGGGATTTCACAGTGTTACCCTCACTACATGCCCATTCCTAGGACTAACTACCTTGTAAACAATTCACATGAGTCATGGTCTGGCTATGGAATAGAGAGAAGATGATTTCATGAAAGAACTGGTGTTAGAGAGACAAACTGCTTTTGGAGGATGCAATGGAATAAAACATTTCTATGGAAGGATAAACACTATCAAACCTTGTAGAGAGCAGGTAGCTAAAGATGGTGATGAGGGTGTTGGGCCTAGTAATTAAAGCCAACATTAACTATTAAGAGAACATTTCTACAAAGAATACCCTAGAATGAATTAAAAAGTAGATGAGGAGTTGGAGGCAGTGTAGATTCTTTAAGAAATCAAGTTATGAAAGAAAACAGAAAATAGGTGGTATTTTGGTAAGAAAAACAGTCAATGGTTTGCTTTTAGCATGGGGCCCTTTCGAAAATCTTTGCAGACTGAGGGAAAGACACTAGCAAAGAAAGGCTTAAAGACTGCAGGCACAAGTAAAATTGACTGAACCAAGTCTTGGTGAAGACAGAAAAAAAAAAAAGAAAAAAAAGGAAGCAAAGATAGCTTTCCGCTGAAACACAGGAGTACAAAGTGGGGATAAAGGAAGAGATTTATAAATGCCCAGATGAAGGTTAAGGGGGTGGGAATTAGAGGGATCCAGTTCAATAACATCTATTTCTGTGGTCTGTAAAATGAAAGATCAGCTTTAAGTGTAAGTACAGGCATGTATTGCTTATTGATAGGAAATAAATTGAGACATGTGTCATTAGACAATATCATTGTATGAACAGTATATTTACATAAACCTAGATAATATAGTCTTCTACACACCTAGGCTAAATGGTATATAGCCTATACAAACCTGTATAGCATGTTCCTGTACTGATAATGTAGGCAACTGTAACACAATTGTATTCGTGTATCTAAACATATTAAAGATATAGTAAAAATACTAAAAATACTGTATAAAAGATAAAAAAAGGTGCACTTATTATGAATAGAGCTTGTATGACTGGAATTTGCTCTGAGTCAGTGAGTTGTGAATGTTAAGTCCTAGGACATTACTACACACTACTGTAGACTTCATAAACACTGTATACTTAGGTTACACTAAATATATTAAAAAATATTTTTCTGGCTTGGTGTGGTGACTTGCACCTATAGTCCTAGCACTTGGGAGGCTAAGGTGGGAGGATTGCTTGATTGTTGATAAGGGTATTGGGCCTGGTAACTGCTTTACATGCATGTCTCAGTCCATTTTCATTTCTACACAAATTTTATTTATATAAAACTCAGGAGTTCAAGACTACAACAAGCTATGATCCCACCACTGCACTCCAGCCTGGGCATCACAGCAAGACTCTGTCTCTTAAAAAAAATTAAAACATAAAAAATTTTATTCCTTCAATAATAAACTACGTTAGCTTAAAGTAAGTTTTTTACTTTATAAACTTTACCTTTTTACTCTTTTGTAATAACACTGAGCTTAACACCCAAACATGCTGTACAAAAATATTTTCTTTATATCCTTATTCTATAATTTTTGTATTATTTTTTAAAATTTACTTTTAAAACTTTTTAGTTAAAAACTAAGCCACAGACACACACATTAGCCTAGATGTACACAGGGTCAGGATGATCAATTTTACTATCTTCTACCTCTGCATCTTGTTCCACTGGAAGGTGTTCAGGGGTAATAATGTACACAGAACTGTTATCTCCTATGGTAACAATGCCTTCTTCTGCGATACCTCCTGAAGGACCTGCCTGAGATTAACAGTAACTTAAAAAATATATATATATGTACAAGGAGTACACTCTAAAATATGATAAAATATAGTAAATACATAAAAAAGAAACATAGTCACTTATCACCAAGTATTATGTATTTTACTGACTGGAAATGCAGGTTAACAGCAGCATCATCATAAATATGTGACTATTACATTGCCTTGTGACATTACAATGGTTAAGATGTCACAAGGTGATAGGAATTTTTCAGCTCCATTATAATTTCATGGGGCCACCATTGTATATGTAGTCCATCGTTGACTAAAATGTTAAGTGGTGCATGAGTGTAATCCACCTACCTTTCACCAGTTATTTTCCCTTTAAGACCTGCAACACACACTTTTATTGGTCCTTTTTATTGGCCTCTTCTCACTGGCTTTAGAGTACAGAACTAGAAAACTTTTTCATAGTCCTACAACAATCTTCCATCTAATATCTCACAAATCACTAATTTCCTTTTCCCCCTCAATATGTATTTTGGAGAATCTTACTATAAAGACTCTGTAGGTTGGCCACTTACTGATATGAAGATGTAGGAGGACAAATACTTTCTCTTACCTAAATGAATGCCAAATAACTTCAGCAGTTGGTTCCTTCTATCCCATTTTTTTCTTATAAATGGAAACTCCACAAGAGCAATGACTGTGTTTTATATACCCTGTCAAGGTGTAGCAAATACTGGGAGTGTTTAATAAATAATAAATAGGAGTGAAATTCCCAAATAATAAAACAGACTATATATAACCCTATCAATTGCTGCTAGTGATGCAGAGGCTGCACTTAAAACTACCAAGGAAAAAAGAAGAGATTCTTAACTATGATGTTCAGAAATGTAAGCTACATTTTGGTAAATCTTTTCCAGCAAAAGAATAGCACTATGTACTCACTGAGTATTTACTATACGCCCAGAATTGTGCTAACTGCTTTACATGCATGTCTCAGTCCATTTTTATTTCTACAAAGAATACCTAAGGCTGAGTAATTTATAAAGAAAAGAGATTTATTTCGCTCATGGTTTTCTAGGTCATACGAGAAGCATGGCAACATCAGCTCCTGGTGAGGGCTTCAGGATGGATCCTCTTATGGTCAAAGACAAAGGGGAGCTGGTGTGTAATCACAAGGCAAGAGAAGAAGCGAGAGAGAAGAGGGAGGAACCAGGTTCTTTTTAACAACCAGCTCTCTGGGAATTGATATAGTGAAAACAATTGTTACTATGAGGACGGCATTAAGCCATTCATGAAGGACTCTTTCCCATGACCCAGACATCTTTTATTAGGTCCCATATCTAACACTGGAGGTTAAATTTCAACATGAGATTTGGAGGGGTCAAATAAACCATCTCCAAAATACAGCAGTGCATTATCTCATTTCATTCTTACAAGTTTCAGTTCATAAAAATTTATCTTCTATTTGATTCACAGAAACATGAGAAAGTACCAATAATATCCACATCTTAAAATGAAACAAATGAGAATTCAAGAGATTAAATAGGATGTCCAAGTTCATACATTCAGCTATTATATGCAGACCCGAATTCAAACCCTCTGTTTTCTGAGTCCCCAGTCAATAGTGTTATTCACAATACTATACACTCTTCTCAACTTAGCACCTATAAGACTTGAATAATAATACTTTTCTTGTGAAATTATGAGGAATCATATCATTTGATGGCTTAATAATACAAATCTTCACCTGTGCAAGGCAGCCAAGTATTATTGGTCAAAGCATAAAGATGGGGTTTAATGAACAGAAATAATTATTCAAGAATTAGAAATGGAGCATGTCCTCTTGCTTGATTTCCGCTTTGTAGTCTAACATTTGAGCAATGATATATTTGACAGGACAACTGCCAATGATAGAAAACTTGTTCAGTATTTAAGGTAACATTACCAAAGAGACAATCTCCTGCTGTGAATACTGAAATATTAAATTTTCCTTACTTCATTGCCTAATAATTTGGGCAGATTATAAGAGAAGGAAGTGAGGTGGTCAAAAAGTCAGTGAAAAGCTTTATAAACTATGACCATTGTATGTTGTGCAATTCTGCATTTTAAATGTTTTTTAAAATTTATGCTATAACTAGACTTTAAAAAAATAATTTATATGTAAACTTTCTCTTAGCATTCCTGCAGATCATCCTGTGTTACCAAACATTAGCTGGAGAGAGTAGTTATAAACAGATAAAATTTGAGAAAATAATATAAAAATAGTTGTGTTTATTATACAACCCAGCATCTTTAGAATAGTGTTGATTTTTACAAACCATGCTTCAATCTACATCAAACATATGACATTGTGGTTATGAGAAAAATATATCATTGATCAGTTTCAAATTTATATATATCAAGCACCTCACAAAACTCTCTTTATGTTTAAATGGTTATCCCTCTCTATTATAGAATGCTGCTACACAAAAATATCAATTAGAATACTGAAGCAGTTATGAAAACTAAATAGAAAAATAATTGCAATATAATAAATTTTACGAAATTTTAACCTGAAGCAATTTTTAATTTAGTTTTTAATCTATTAAAAAGATTCTAACAGGTAAGACTTAGTTTGTCATGGTATGTGCCAAAATTACCTAATATTTCTTTTTCCAGAGATAAATTGAAACATAATTAATGTCACCTCAAATTTACATACCAATGTGAACAGAGAAGGAGAAGGGATGGTATATAAAATGAGGGAGAGTGGTTAGAAAGGTATTTTTTCAATTTCTTCCTAAATAGTTAGCTTCTAATATATGCTTGAGTATATACATATATTTTTCTCTTTTTTAGCTATTGAGTACCATTAAGAACTGTCCCATACTTTTTGAATGAGAGATTTCAAGTGAAAGTAAAATTATTTTTTAAAAGTCTGCAGTACAGACTCATTATCTCTACTTCTTAAAAACAAAAATTAGAAACAAACATTTTAAAAACCTCTGGTACGTAATACTCTGCAAAGACTAAAGAAAATACGATTTTCAAATATTTGCAAGTGAATTTTAATATTAGTTCATTTCAAAAATCTAATTAGGCATACTGTATTCTCTTATAAACTACTGCTTGTAGCACAACAAATAGTTTACTACAAATGAATTTAAGCACAAATAATATATCACATACTACATGAAATAGAAAAGACATATAGATATAATTAGTGTCTTTCAAAAACACCCCTACAAACTTCAAAGAACATAGTAATTAATAAACAATTTTAAAAATAAAATAAAAATAGGGATATTATCTAAAAACTGTAGTTATTAAATTTCATTTCTTAAATAATGAACTAAACTGTTAAGAACTGATGTACTACACAATGACATTGATACTATGTTAAAATGATTCATAGAAGGCAGTCAAGACAGAGATTCAGAACTATTTTATTAGAAAAGTAATGCACATTCATAGCAACGTTAGCTTTTATTTCTGTGTAGTGTATGAACTTCCTAAAACCATTCTCCAAAGCTAACCATTTAAAACTCATTCATGTATTTTATTATGTATCCTACAACAAAGACTAAGAAGCAGGCAAGAATTACTATAAAACACAGTCGAATTACAGAAAAGTTAATTTATTTTTACATGAAAACATTTTGAAACCAATTTTGTGCTTATTAAAGGATTTTTTTCATGCACATTATTCAAGATTTTTTTCTGTCAGAGTATTAGCTTCCTAGGATTGCTATAACAAATTACCACAAACTGGGTACCTTAAAAGAGCAGAAATATATTCTCTCACTGTTTTGGATGCTAGAAGTGCAAAATCATGTTAGTAGGGTTGGCAACTACTGGAACTTTGAGGGAGAATCTATTCCATGCCCTTTTCCTATCTTCTGAGGGTTCCCACAATGTATCACTCCAATCTCTGCCTCCAGCATCATGTGGCATTCTCCCCTGTGTCTCTATCTTCTCTTTCATTCTTTTTTTGTTTTTGTTTTTGTTTTTTTTTTTTTTTGAGACAGAGTCTCGTTCCGTTGCTCAGAGTGGAGTGCAGTCATGTGACCCTGCAACCTCCACCTGCCGGGTTCCAGTGATTCTTGTGCCTCAGACTCCTGGGTAGCTGAAATTATAGGCACACACCACCACGCCTGGCTAATTACATTTTTAGTAGAGATGGGTTTTCGCCATGTTGGCCTGGCTGCTCTAGAACTCCTGAGCCTCAAGCAATTTGCCTGGCTTGGCCTCCCAAAGTGCTGGGATTACAGGCATGAGCCACCATGCCCGACCTATCTTCTCTTATAAGGGACATGAGTCATGTTGGATTAAGCGCTTGCCCTGCTCCAATATGACCTCATCTTAGCTACTTGCAACCACAATCACAGTATTTCCAAATAAGGTCACATTCTGAGGCTCCAGGAAGTAGATGAATTTTGGGGATGACACTGTTCAACCCAGTACCTTCAGTTTCTCTTTAACATAAAAAATAATTCTCATACTATACTGGATGAAAAAAACGACTTAAGAAATAGGTGAAAGATTGCTGAATATACAAATATGATCTTTTATTTTCCAATCACATACAGAGATAAGAATTTTTTGGGAATATGTCTCATTCACAAACATGTATTATATGCAAAGAGAAATTTATATATTGTTCAAGTAGGATTCAGGGAATTAACCTAGGTGCATTCTCTTGTTTCTCTTTCAACCATATTGTTCTCCAGACTTTTTTTCGAATTCTGATTTCCCTGTAGGATTGTTCAGATTTAAATAAAGCCTCTAAAGCAGAAGTAGTAAACAAGCCTGGGTACTAAAGTTAAATATTACAGAGTTAGATAAAATAAGTCTGAGGAAAATTCATGTATTTAATTCTTATCTATTTTGCCCGTGTAGTTATGTTGATATTTCATTCACTTGGATTCACCAACCATAAATTTGTAACTATAGTGGAGAATCTTTTTTCTGTATTTGAAAAAAGTGCACTGAGCAAATTAATAGTATAAATATGATTTCAAGGATAACTATTTAAGAGAATATTTATTTCTATGTACGGTTAATCAACATGCCCCCTTCCATACCCCATGTGCCCTTTGACTAATTATCTCCAACTCATCTTTCAGGTCACAATTCAAGTATCATGTTCTCATACCTCATTTCTGACAATGGATAAAACCCTTACTAGATGCTCTTACAGTATCATATATGACCTGTTTGTAGTATTTACCACTGTGTCCATTTTATATTGATTTTTGTGGTTATAACTAACATAATTTTCCTCTACTAAACTCTATGGGACATGTATTGTGGGCCATGTATATTGTACTTACCTTTGCTTTTCTAATGACAAGTTCAGTACTTGCTGAATTACTGAATAAATCAGAAGTACATATTACTATAAAAAGTTGACATGTGAATTATGAATCAATCTCATCAATTTGTTAAAGAATCTTCTACCAAGTACTCTTTTCTTGAATAAACTTATACCCTTATTACAATTACAATATCTTTGTAACAACATTAAGGGAGCATTGATTTTACTATATTAAATAGATAGTTTTCTATTTCAAATAGACTTGGCTGAATTATTTTGATTGGCTCAATTAAAAAATACAAGATTGTAATAAGAGACTTTATTACTTACAAAAGGCATTGTGAGCTATTATTAAAATAAATACAATTGACATGAAATATAAGTTTTGTGAAACAATTCTTTGTAAGGATTTTACATGTTTACCTTGAGATATACAAACAAAATGGCCCATATCATATGGAAAAATCCCTTTAAAATAATAGACTAAAATTTGAAAGATGAAATTTTATCAGTATAACATGTATTTAAACTAATATTTAAAAATTTAAAATTTGTAAAAAGTGTACATTTGAGAAAGCTATAGTAATTATTCACAAGTAGGGACATTAAAATTCATTCCATAATCATAATTATTTGAGCCAGAGAAAGACTGATGCAAATTGGAATATCTAAATTCAAAATTTAGGACATGCAGATATGATTATAATATCTTTCTCTTTGGCAGCTTGAGTTTACATATTTAGATAAACCCAACTATTATTTTTTTAAAATGTTCCTGGCCAGAGGAAGGATTGCATTTGAAGAATCCAATATGATGCAAAGATTAACACATTTTTCCAGTCTTGAGGTGCTGCTGCTCCCTGAGTGTAACTTTCTCTGTCATGTATTTCCTACAGTTCCTTTTTGAGGGAAAAAAAAAATGCTAAATGCTATCAATTTTCAGACTGTCCCACACTTAAACCTATATCAAGACATTCAGGAACACAATATGAGTAAAGATTAGAGAAACTGTGAGAAAAAATTTGAAGAATAAGATGATTGTAACTTATAATTTGATAGCTGCTCTAAGCTTGGCTGAGCGCCCTCTGGGGTTATCTTGTACATCCTGATCTTGCGGACTAAGAACCTTCTTGTGTATCAATTCCCACATTAAAGGAGCTCTTCTCATAGAGACGTCTTCCGTGTTTTCGTGACCAGAACCCAACTGTGATGTTTTCATCACTTGCTGTCTAACACTTAGGTTAAATCTTTCTGTCATGCTTATTCCAAGCAAAAATCTTTTGACGATGCGATCCTCTAGTGAATGGAAGGAGAGGGCAACAAGACGACCACCAGGTCTCAGAAACTTCTGAGCTGTCTTGAGTCCTGTGTAGAGTTCATTGAGCTCATTGTTCACAAATATGCGAAGAGCCTGGAAAGTCTTGGTGGCAATATGGGTAGATCGCTGTAGTAAGTCTTTCCGTGCATAAATAGCAGAGGGAGGAAATGCACCTAGGAACACATTTTGTAAAGATAGGAAAAGAAGACCAGTAATATTAATATTTTTCACTGTAAATCTAATGAATTGTGTAGTTGTGTGCATATTCAGTGAACTAAGTTTTCTTAGAAAATTGTAGTGGCATTTCATTCATACTTTCCCCTCTTATTCCCAAGCATTCTTCCCATTCTTCCAAGGTTTAAAACTATGTGGCAAAAAAAACCTTTCATAACTCATAAAGATAATTGGAATTTAATAAGGAGCACAGAAAGAGAAATGGTGGACACATATATAAAGAAATGATAACAAAATCCTTCTCAAATTTGGTGAAAAACATTAACTCAAAGACGGCTCAATGAACCACAAATACAATAAACAAAAAAAGGCTGCACATAGGCACATCATAAGACTACTACAGCCAAAGATAACAACAAAAAAAATCATGCCAACAGAAAAGAAAATTCATTACATAAAGAAGAACAAAAATATTATTAACAGCTAAGTTTTTATGAGCACAATGGAGGCCAGAAGATAGTGGAATAACATAAACAGCATTGAGAAGAAAACTATTTAGCATGAAGGCTAAGTCTACTAAGATATTTATTCAAAAATAAAGGTTCGAAGACATTTTAAAAGAAATAAAAAGTGAGACAATCCACTGTGAACAGGTCTGCATTCAAGACATTGAAAGGAAATACGTTAAGCTGAAATAAAATGAGGGCAGGTGATCATTTGGATATACAGCTGAGAATGAAGTGATAAGGCCATAGGTGTAAAACATTTTTGAAATAAATTAAAGACTTATATAAATGGAAAACTACTGAATGTTCAAATATTGGAACACTTAACTACTGTATGTTCAAAGATTGGAAGATGGCAATACTACCCAAACTGATCTAAGATTCAACGTAATCCCTATCAGAATTCCAGCTGACTTCTTTGTACAAATTAATAAGCTGATTTTAAAATTCATATGAAATTACAAGGCATCCAGAACAGCCCAAATAATCTTGGAAAAAAAAGAATAAAATAGCAGGACTTACATTTATGAATTTGAAAGCTTACTACAAAGCAATGATAAGACACTGTGGTACTGGCAAAGCAGTAGATATAGAGAAAAATAGAATGTAATTGAGAGTGAAGAAATAAACCCATACCTATACAGTCAACTAATTTTTGACAAGAGTGCCAAGACCGTTCAACTGGGAAAAGCCTTTTGAACAAACAATGCTGAGAAAATTGGATAGCCACATGTAAAAGAATGTAATTAGACTCTTACATCACATACAAAAACAAACCCAAAATAGATCAAAGACCTAACTGTAAAAGTACAAATTATAAAAATCTTAGAATAAAACATAAGGCTAAATCTTCATGACTTTGAATGTTGCAAAAGATTCTAACATATGACACCAAAATTGTGAACAAAAAGAAAAACATAGATAAATTGGACTTGATCAAAATTAAAAACCTTTCTCATTCAAATGACACCATCAAGAAATGAAAGACAAGTCAGAGAATGGGAAAATATTTGCAAATCATAAGTCTAATAAGGAACACATATCTAGAATATATAAAAGAAGTAAACTGCAGAATACATGTATATTATTTATATATTTTAAAACATGCATATCAAAATCGATATGTTCCATCTACTTCAATAATTGAGATAAGCAAAAATTACTAATTTCTAAATAAACCCATAAATATAATTTTCCTTAAGCTTATAACCACTGGCACACAAACAAGATATTAAAGTATACTGTTCAATAGATTTATACAAAAATTCTTCCTTGATTTTGAACCATGTTCTTGGAGAGTATTATCCCGTAGAGAAGCAGTGTTTCTAGTACAAATTTGTTCTTAATGAAGATCTCAGAAGATAACTGCAATCTTGGCATTTTAATCTCCTTAGCGTGTTTCTTAAAGAAAAGTTAATTATACAAGGCTGGCACCTTAGTTCACATTTCAGTAATCTGAAAACCTAGTAGTAAAGTTCAGGCATAGTAGATTAATCTTCTATGGGAACTAAATCAGAGAAGGAGAGAAATCTTGCATGTATCAGAGAACTGAGAACCTGGTGGTTTCAAGTAAACCAAATTGGTGTGATGGTTCTCTCTTTCCTCTACAAAAATTACTTTGCCAAAAGTGTAGAGAATGTTAGACACTAGGGGATTTATCTTCCAACAACGAGGTCTCTCAGGAACATGATGTTAACATCAAAACTGAAGAGGAAGGTCAGCTTCTTACCACTTGCTATTCAATTCCTCCATTTTCCTGATAGAAGTTTGGGTCACTGGGAAATGTGTTTCAGAGTATTCTAAGAATCTGAACAAACATGCAACTATTTATATTTTGAAGCCTGGGCTCAGAGGAAGTGTCAGAAAGGTTGCATTCTTATTTTTATTTATTTATTGTTATTTTTATTATACTTTAAGTTCTAGGGTACATGTGCACAATGTGCAGGTTTGTTACATATGTATATATGTGCCATGTTGGTGTGCTGCACCCATTAACTCATCATTTACATTAGGTATATCTCCTAATACTATCCCTCCCCCATCTCCGCACCCCGTGACAGTCCCTGGTGTGTGATGTTCCCCTTCCTGTGTCCAAGTGTTCTCATTGTTCAATTCCCACCTATGAGTGAGAACATGCGGTGTTTGGTTTTCTGTTCTTCTGATAGTTTGCTGAGAATGATGGCTGCCAGCAGCATCCATGTCCCTATAAAGGACATGAACTCATCCTTTTTTATGGCTGCATAGTATTCCATGGTGTATACATGCCACATTTTCTTAATCCAGTCTGTCATTGATGGACATCTGCGTTGGTTCCAAGTCTTTGCTATTGGGATTAGTGCCGCAATAAACATACCTGTGCATGTGTCTTTACAGCAGCATGATATATAATCCTTCGGGTATATACCCAGTAATGGGATGGCTGGGTCAAATGGTATTTCTAGTTCTAGATCCTTGAGGAATTGCCACACTGCCTTCCCCAACGGTTGAACTAGTTTACAGTCCCACCAATACTGTAAAAGTGTTCCTATTCCTCCACATCCTCTCCAGCACCTGTTGTTTCCTGACTTTCTAATGATCGCCATTCTAACTGGTGTGAGATGGTCTCTTATTGAGGTTTTGATTTGCATTTCTCTGATGGCCAGTGATCATGAGCATTTTTTTGTGTGTCTGTTGGCTGCATAAATGTCTTCTTTTGAGAAGTGTCTGTTCATATCCTTCGCCCACTTTTTGAAGGGGTTGTCTTTTTCTTGTAAATTTGTTTGAGTTCTTTGTAGGTTCTGGATATTAGCCCTCTGTCAGATAAGCAGATTGCAAAACTTTTCTCCCATTCTGTAGGTTGCCTGTTCACTCTGATAGTAGTTTCTTTTGCTGCGCAGAACCTCTTTAATTTAATTAGATCCCATTTGTTCATTGTGGCTTTTGTTGCCATTGCTTTTGGTGTTTTAGACATGAAGTCCTTGCCCATGCCTATCCTGAATTATGGTATTGCCTAGGTTTTCCTCTAGGGTTTTTATGGTTTTAGGTCTAACATTTTAGTCTCTAATCCATCTTGAATTAATTTTCATATAAGGTGTAAGGAAGGGATCCAGTTTCAGCTTTCTGCATATGGCTAGCCAGTTTTCCCAGCACCATTTATTAAATAGGGAATCCTTTCCCCATTTCTTGTTTTTGTCAGGTTTGTCAAAGATCGGATCGTTGTAGATGTGTGGTATTATTTCTGAGGACTCTGTTCTGTTCCATTGGTCTATATCTCTGTCTTGGTACCAGCTGCATTCTTAAAGACCTTGCATGATTCAAATTTTGCATAATTCAAAACTACTTTTCTCAAAGAAGAAATATAATATAAAATACATTTTAATGTACATATATTTTCATGTAAAATAGGAAGTAAACATTCATGGAGCACATAAATCAATAAGTACTGTAGGATATTTTTGCTATATACATACTTTTTTAATTTCTTAGCATTATCTCTAACATTTTCCAGAAATTAAAAGCATGGTTCAACATAACTGCTTAACTTTCTTGACATTTTAATGCAGAATTTCTTAATTCATAAAATAATAGAAAGGCAGAAAGCTCAATAAATGTTTGCATACTATTGTCAGTAAATATGTTTTTTAAAATAATGAAAATGGAATGTTTCATAACAAAACCCAAAAAACCAAAAAAAAGTCTGAAATCACCACATAGTTCTAATATAAACAACAGCATTGGTTAATTTGACATTAAAGTTTGTTAGACATTTTGGCTTACTAGCTAAAATAGCACCTTCTTGTGGCAGAAGGATGAACATAATTTATAATTCATTTAGTTAGCTAGCTGTGAAACTATGACATTCCTAATTCCTTTCATTTGATGAAATCGATTTTCAAGGCATTCACCCAAAGTGAGATTTTACTAGTATTTCATATTACACAATTTCAAGTTTATATAAATCATGTTCACATTAAGTATATCCCCTAATATATATGAATCTGCAGCTGACAAAACCACTGCAATCAGACAAGCTTTTCTTTGTAAGATCTAATTTGGCCTTGCCAATGTCATAAAGTCATGCAGAATGGACATAACAACTCTCAGCTATATTCGGGAATAGATGGTCTTCAAGATAATAGGGGAACCTTAATTTATGAAGCTTTCCTTCTGGGGACTTCTTACTCTTGTTTGGGGAATTCTGACCTGGATTATGTCTGATGGATTTCCTGGAAGATATTTCTAGATGTGGTCTTGTCAACCTCGCTAAGTCTCATCTTTAGGGACCAAGAGATGACAAGAGGTCTGCAATGAGCAATGTGTTTTGTGGAGCTTTTTCGGTACTTCTCTGGGGGGGATCAAAGGCACATATCTTCCCTTATTTTAGATAGGTTAAATTTCCAGTTCCATCCTTCCTTTATACTAGTACCTCATGTCTGTAATTTTTAGGAAGAAAGGTTGTCAAAGCAGATTGTGTAAAATGAAATTAAAAAGAAACAAAAGAATATAAACAGCATGTGATGCCGGGCACGAGGGCTCATGCTTGTAATCCCTTTAGGAGGGAGGGATTTGGGAGCACTTTGGGAGACTAACGCAGGCAGATGGCTTGACACCAGGAGTTCAAGACCAATCTTGGGCAACATGGTGAAACCCTGTCTCTCAAAAAACAAAACAAAACAAAACAAAAAACAAAATAAACAATAAAAACACCTACAATTTAGCCAGGCATGGTGGTGCATGCCTGTAGTCCCAGCTACTCTAGAGGCTGAGGCGGGAGCATCATCTGAGTCTGGCGAGGTTGAGACTACAGTGAGCCATGATTGCACCACTGCATTCCAGCCTGGGCAACAGAGTGAGATCCTGTCTCAAAATACATAAAAATAAAAATAAAATGGCATGTGATAATGGAAATTACAGTAGTAAGAACAAAACATCAACTGGCAATGGGAAACATGGATAAGAAAAAAACAATCCAACCATGAAGGATTAGCAAGGTTCTATGAATTATTAAGCTTAAAGACAATAAAAGTCCTGTGCCTCTGAAGAAGCAAAAATGGTTTTCTTGTGAAAGTCACTGTTCAGAGAGCAAGGAACAGAGTTATCTTAGGAATGCACAAACTAGGTAAGAACAGCTGGCTCCTGATTTAATCAAGAAAACAAGATTTAAAAAAAAAACTAACAGATTCAATGCCTACTCTTATGCTGGACTCTGAATGAGGCCACAGGGAGAAAAATATTAGTAAGACAGAAAAATGGTCCCTGCCTTCGAGGAGCTCACTGTTTTGCAATTCTTCTTCACCTCCTTCTCATCTCCCATATACTGCTATCAGAAATAGAAACTTGTCGTTCTGCTTTTTCGTCTGCTGAGTTTCACCACAGAGTCTAGTATGGCTAATTCATCTGATTAAGGAATAGAGTAGGTAAGGTGGAATATCACAATTTGTGTCATTAGGTTTGATGATGAGAGAAAATCTCCTTTTTGTGTGTTATAGTCCATGAATAGACTTAGTTAACCTAGTACCAATGTATATAAGAATAGGTGTGCTTACCCCTAGTAGAGTACTTATCATACTCTTCTGTAGTTACTCATTTACTTGTTTATCTCACTCATTTGACTCTGATCTCCTTGTGAATAAGAACTATTTCACCCTAGTACTTGACAGAGAAGCTTGTGATTCTTAATTCTGACTGTACATCACAGTCACCTGT
>NC_045446.1:36061143-36094105 GCF_002776525.5 Piliocolobus tephrosceles
GAAGTCAAATTGTCCCTGTTTGCAGATGACATGATTGTGTATTTAGAAAACCCCATCGTCTCAGCCCAAAATCTTCTTAAGCTGATAAGCAACTTCAGCAAAGTCTCAGGATACAAAATTAATGTGCAAAAATCACAAGCATTCTTATACACCAGTAACAGACAAGCAGAGAGCCAAATCAGGAATGAACTTCCATTCACAATTGCTTCAAAGAGAATAAAATACCTAGGAATCCAACTTACAAGGGATGTAAAGGACCTCTTCAAGGAGAACTACAAACCACTGCTCACTGAAATCAAAGAGGACACAAACAAATGGAAGAACATACCATGCTCACGGATAGGCAGAATCAATATTGTGAAAATGGCCATACTGCCCAAGGTTATTTATAGATTCAATGCCATCCCCATCAAGCTACCAATGAGTTTCTTCACCGAATTGGAAAAAACTGCTTTAAAGTTCATATGGAACCAAAAAAGAGCCCGTATTGCCAAGACAATCCTAAGTCAAAAGGACAAAGCTGGAGGCGTCACGCTACCTGACTTCAAACTATACTACAAGGCTACAGTAACCAAAACAGCATGGTACTGGTACCAAAACCGAGATATAGACCAATGGAACAGAACGGAGCCTTCAGAAATAATGCCACACATCTACAACCATCTGATATTTGACAAACCTGAGAAAAACAAGAAATGGGGAAAGGATTCCCTATTTAATAAATGGTGCTGGGAAAATTGGCTAGCCATAAGTAGAAAGCTGAAACTGGATCCTTTCCTTACTCCTTATATGAAGATTAATTCAAGATGGATTAGAGACTTAAATGTTAGACCTAATACCATAAAAACCCTAGAAGAAAATCTAGGTAGTACCATTCAGGACATAGGCATGGGCAAGGACTTCATGTCTAAAACACCAAAAGCAACGGCAGCAAAAGCCAAAATTGACAAATGGGATCTCATTAAACTAAAGAGCTTCTGCACAGCAAAAGAAACTACCATCAGAGTGAACAGGCAACCTACAGAATGGGAGAAAATTTTTGCAATCTACTCATCTGACAAAGGGCTCATTTCCATAATCTACAAAGACCTTGCTCTTAACTGAAACTTAGCATGGTCCCGCCTTAGTCCTTTGACCTGTACTTAGAAGATCTACCTTCACAGCCCTGGGTAGCTTACTCCCTACTTTATTCAAGTATCTTTTCAAATACCACATAATTCAAAAGACAGTCTCTAACTATGCTTATGAAAAACAGCACCATGTCACTAGTCCCCCTACTTTGGTTTAATTTTCTTCATAACACCTTATCAGAAATAAATATTTATTTCTTTGCCATCTGTCTTCCTCTACTAGAATACAGACTCAGGGAAAATAGAGACTGTTTTCACTGCTATAAAATCTTTGCACCAAGAACAGTTGGTGGATTGAAAGAATAACTACATTTGTACTTCCAAGTTATAAACATAGTCATTGTTTAAAAAATGAAAAAAGAAAAAAAAAAGAAAGCCAAAGGAAATATTATCATTTGTATATGAAGTCAACAGTTAATGTCACTACTCTTTACATTCTACCTCAAGAGGCAACCAAAAGGCATACTTCCTTTTTTCTTCATACACATGTATGAAAAAAATATATATATATATGAGTATCTGTGTATATATAAAAATATATACACATATATTTATAAGAAGAGAATCATCTGTAAAATAATCTACAAACTTAGTTTACTTATCTTTACAAATAATTTCAGTTGTATAAATGCATTATAATTCATTTTGCTTGTTCATTTAACAAATGTTTGTAGTGTCAAGTACCAGCCAACTGGAAACACAATAGTAAATAAGATAGAAGTGGTCTCTGGTGGAGCTCACATTGTCACCACAGCAGGAACATTTAGGATGGTTTTTATTTTTTCCATCACACACAAAAAATGATGCAATAAACAGGTGAACTGTACATTTTAACATTCTACATAGCAGAAAAACTCTACAAGTAAAATGACAGTCACAGTCTGGGAAAAATATTTGCAACTGTATGTGAATCTTGTATGTCTCTTGGAGCTGTTAGGTCAAAGGGTAGTTATGTCCACTTAAATTTGGATCAGTATTTCTAAATATACTCTCTAAATAGATTATACCAATTTACTTCCTTCAATAGTATATGAGAGTCCTTCTCCTCACACCCTTACCAGTACTAGAAGCTCTCACTCTTTAACTCTGATAGTAGGTCTATCAGATAGATAGACTATCAGATAGATAGTCTGATAGTACGTAAGTCTTAGCTTACTACTGTTTTAGTTTTCATTTCTTTGGTAATTAGTAAGGTTGGACATCTTTTCAAATCTAATAGCCAGTTGATTCCAGCTAGAAATTGCTTGAACAAATCCTTTGTCCATTTTCTTGATGTGATGTTGGTCTCTGCTTTATTGATTTAGAAGAGCTGTTTATAAAATAAGGATCTTAACCCTTTGTCAACTATTTATATAGTTGAAAATATTTTTTCCTGAAATGTGAATGTCTTTTAATTTTGTAGAGTTTCTGCCATTCAAAAATTAAACATTTTTATACAGACTTTTTTTTTTATAGTAGTTTTAGGCTTTATTAAATTTAGGAAGGCTTTCCCCACTCTAAGATTACAGATATAATCAACTCTATTTTTTTATGTATTTCTGGTTTTATTTCTTACATTTGAATATTTAATCCACACAAAATTTGTTTTTTAGTATATGAGGTTCAAATCTAACTTTTTTTAAAAAAAATGACATCGTCAATTATCCTATTTATTAAGCAGTACATTCCTTTTGTACTGATTTGAAGTACCCTCTTGATCATATACTACATTGGAGATATACTACATGGATCATATACTACATGGAGATCATATACTCCACAGATGGATCTGCTTCTGGATTTTCAATTGCATTTCATTGATGCATTTCTCCTATTTTTCTGCAAATACCAGGTTATTTTAAATATTATTAAATATTTTTTCCAGTAAGTTTTGCTATCAGGTGGGACAACCTTCTCCCTATCATCTTCTCCATCACCAGCCCACAATCATCTTTCAACATTCTTTTCAAAATTATCTTGGGTATTCCAATATATTTATTGCTCCAAATTAAATTCAGAATCAAAGTATATAAAAATAAAAATTTTGATTGGAATTATAGTAAGTGGGTAAATTTATTTGTGTAAAATTTAATTATAATGTTGAAGCAAAGCATCCAGGGAACATAGTATTTCCAGTAATATTTTATATGTCTGTTATTAAATAGTTGTCTTCACTTAAGTCTTGGTCATGTTATGTGTAAGCACTATGTTTATGCATATGCATTTTAATCACTCCTATGAAAAAGCATAAAAAATGACAATACTTCTGCTAATAAAACACTGTGTAAGGGAAATGTCGCTGACCTTCAGATAAAGGGCTCTAAGTTCAATTTTCAGATCACTCACTTTTTCTATGGCTATTTGATGTGGGGTAAAACACTTTACTTCTGAGTTTCTCTATTCTAGGATGAAATCATAACACTTCTCACAGGATTATTGTGAAAATCAGGTAAAAAATGTTCAGAAGCATTTAGTGCATACTTGGCATAAAGTAGTCATTTTATGAATGGCATAATACAGTTACTTACTCTTCTCAGTTGTAAAATGGAGTAGGTAGGAAGGGGATTTGATATGTTAACTTAAAGGTTCTGCCAAGCTTATTCCACTTTCAGCCTGGACTAAAGACAGTGGGTAAGATAAAGGGTTATTGAAAATCCCTGAAGCATCTGAGTAATGTTTATTCAAGTTAGGTACTGGACTAAAAGATTTCAGCATCCGAAATCAAGTATAAAATTTTCCTAATGTATACATTAATGGAACATTCTCGAATTTACAAAGTAAAACTTAGGTTCTAAAAATATAAAGACTTAGAATGACTTAAGTATGAAAAAAATTGTCTTTAAAAAAAAATGTAGGCCGGGCGTGATGGCTCACGCCTGTAATCCCAGCACTTTGGGAGGCTGAGGCGGGCGGATCACGAGGTCAGGAGATCTAGACCATCCTGGCTAACCTGGTGAAACCCGTCTCTACTAAAAATACAACAAATTAGCAGGGCATGGTGGTGGGCGCCTGTAGTCCCAGCTACTGGGGAGGCTGAGGCAGGAGAATGGCGTGAACCCAGGAGGTGGAGCTTGCAGTGAGCGGAGATCGCGCCACTGCACTCCAGGCCACTGCACTCCAGCCTGGGTGAGAGCGAGACTCCGTCTCAAAAAAAAAAAAAAAAAAAAAAAAAAAAATTTTTAGTTTTACCCTATTTAGTAACTGATGATAAGGATTTTAACAGACCAAATTTCATCAGCCTAAACCTTCCAGGCTGTATTTAAACCATCTACTCAGTCTATTTTCCATAATTAAACTTCTAGATTTCTCTTGCCACCTGAGTTATACAACTTGTATTTGGGCATTTTAAGAATGCATTTTTGTTTTTTCTCTATTCTTTTTTTTACTCCTGTGCCTAGTTTTCATAGAGCACCTTTCTGCACAGGAATTTTTTTTTTATACTAAGAAATAGGGTCTCACTATCACCCAAGCTGAAGTGCAATGGCATGACATAGCTCACACTGCAGCCTTGAACCCTGGGATCAAGGGATCCTCCATTTTAGCCCCCTGAATAGCTGGGACTATAGGTGAGCACCACCACACCCAGCTAATTTTTAAATTTTTATGTAGAGATAGGGTCTCTCTATGTTGCCTAGGCTCGTCTTGAGCTCCTGAGCTCAAGTGCTATTCCTCCTACCTTGGCTGCCCAAAGTGCTGTGATTATAGGACTGAGCCACCATGCCTAGCCTTACTTTTTAAGCATGTTCTACAAGGCTAAAATATATTGGAGTGATTTTAAACCACGCCCTTTGTTTTCACAGCTCAAAAAAAAAAAAAAAATATTTAGTCTGCCTATCAACTGAATTGCGTCTGAGGTTACTAGAAATTGTATAGACTAAAAAAATGTATTACCTGCAATGTACTAAACACTGGGGATTAAAACATTTCTGAATACATAGTCCTTGCTCTCATGAAATTCAAATCTAATGAAGAGAATAATATGTAAATATTGTGATAAGTGCTATAAAGAATTATACATGCTCTTATGAGAGTGAAGAAGAAAGAGAGAAGAACATTGACCCTGTATCGCACAGCATTTTCCAAACTTCAATCCCCAACCAAATACCAGTGTATCTGTTGTCAAGTAAGTTTGGGAAATGCAACATGTTACACTCCTTTTTCCAGGATTCATAATGCCCATTAACATGGTAGAGTTCTTAAGATAACTGTATAACTTTGTTTACCCAGAATTTCCCAACTTTTTGATAAGAAGTTGTTTTAATTTTAATAACCATTCCATAGCATTTATTTTCTGGATAACACACTTGGGAAAATACTGGAGGTAGATTTTGTTTTAATCATGTTCCACGTATTTAATTCTTACAAAAATTCTAAGAGGTATGAAATAGATGTTCTAATTTTCATTCAAAGGTACCAAACTGAGGGGTTAAATGTCTCTTCTCAAGTTCGCAGGGATTATAAGTAGTCTTATTTGACTAGTTCATCTCAGATACATTCTAGGAAGTCTAGATCAGTATGAGTTTTCTCACCAAAAAAACTCTTATTTATTTTATATATATATATATGTATTTTTTTTCAGTGTCCTAAGAATGTTGTTGAGCTTCTTTCTGTTTATAGGTGCTCAAAACAAAGCAACAATTTTAAGATGATATGTTCACCAAGCCATCTCATCTTTTTCCTGATCAGAATTTAAGGAAGTTAAGATGAGACCACATGGCTTAGAGTGATTTCCAGAAGCTCTAATTCCATGTCTGCTGTTTTATACAATGATCTCATTTTCTAGGAGAAAATGAGTATGGAATCTTTAAACCTGAATAGGCTTTTACTGAGAGATGTTTTAATGGAAGCCAAATCACTATGCATCGAATTGCAAGAGTTTTGCTTTCTCCCTACATTTCCCTTGGGGAGATGTGCATTGTCAGACCTAAAGACAGCGCATCTGGTGAAGGCGGCAAGTGCCCTGGTCTCTCATTCTGGGAATGGTAATGAATACCTTTGGCTTTTGTCCTTTTTGCTCTATTGAAAACAACTTATTGTTAGCTCAGGTTATTGACTGTACATTTGTCTCTTTTTCATCTGCTTTCTTGATAGTGGGTTTAAAAAAGAATCAGCTGCTACTGCTGCCATTGTCAAGATTTTTGGGCAGGTAGTGATTACATGTATTTGCCTAAGAATCTAGACTCATCCAATGCAGTACATATGGGCTTTTCTTGACTCACTTACTAGGAAGGGAGCCTTTTTCTTGACTCACTTACTAGGAAGGGAGCCTTTTTCTTGACTCACTTACTAGGAAGGGAGCCTTTTACAGCTGTTTTTATATTTGAAAATTGAGTGCTTAATATTCCCCAGTTAAGCAAGATGAGAACAAGCTTGTATACAAGTGTAATAAAAGGTCGAGATGGTTAAAACCTTAAAAAATTAGGCCCAGCTTCTGATATTTTTGTTTTATTTAAAGCTTCTTAAGAAATGTTGATAGAGAAGACTTTTAAAATACATTTGTTGTTATACATTTCTTATACAGTATTTTAGCAATGAAACAACAGTGCTTCTTGTTCTCATTTCTGTGCTTCTGCACATACTGTTCCTTCAGCCTAGAATGTTTCTCTTCTTGTACTTTACATCACTTAATACTCACTAATGTGCTGTCTTCTCCAATTTGCAATTTTTATATACATAATATATATTATAATTATATATTATATACATTTTACATATAATATATATATTTTTTATATATATATATAATCAAATTATTTACCACCCCGTACTACTTGTCTACCAACGTCCACTAGGCTATAAAAGGTCCAGAGATCTTTTCCTGTTTTTCTTTACTTCCCCAATCCCAGTTTTAAGGCCTGGTGCACAGTAGGTGGCAAAGAAAAAAGTCCTCTCAATAAGGGACACCCTTCCAGTCCCAGACAAAGATCAAGATGTCTTATAAACAATATTCTGAATGTGGAAATTCATGAACTCCCTGAAATCTTCGTAAGATTTTGCATGTACATGCAATTTTATGTGGAGATGCTCTGCTGCTTCCATCAAATTCTTAAATGACCTGCAGTAGGTAAATTTCTGGTAAATGCAAATTGGGAGTTAGCTGAGTTTTTAGCTTACAACTTACCACTTCTAATGATATCACCTAAAAACCTTCTGTATTTGTTTAGTTTTGTTTTTCTTTATCTCCAGAAATATTCTACCACTTAGCATCACTGGAAGCACTGACTGAAAACCCTGTTTCATGTATGATATCAGAAGTTGGAAACTCTTATCAGTGATTCCTTGGCTTTCTTATGACTCACAAAGAATTTCACATAAAGTAAGAGAAAATCTTGCTTAGTAACAGTCTGCACTACATATAATAATAGAACACAATTAGTATGTGAAAGTAGTAAGATATATTTCATTCATAAAAAGCACTATGCTTCTAGCTAGATAAGTGATTTGAAGTCCCAGAGAGAAATTGTAATTTTTAGTTCTGGGATACCCTTATGCTACTTACACTTTTTAAAATTTAATACATTCACGTGTTTAAACGTATTGAGATTTTTAAGCTTGTGAATGAAATTAGCAACGTGCTGTGGCTGTCAACGTGATGCATTGCAATTCCCCCTGAGTGGTACAGTTTAAATATTAATTCAGCTCTTGCACCTGTTTGCCGGCATTCAGCTGTTGAATTTCCATCACATTTAATAAGTCTGGTGACGCAACTCATGTCCTTTTGCCTAGGCTCCTTTAATATAGTGTTAAATTTTCACCCATCTGAAATTCAAGTAACATTACAAATTTCAAACTGTTAATTAAAATTTGTGAACTTAAATGGTTCTGGATAAAACTGGCTTTACTCAGTGAGGTTCTTTTTAAACTTCTTCAGAGTCTCATCTAATCCCCAACTCTTACCAGGTTAAGTCTGATGACAACATGATCTCACTATGGGTGGCTGAGATTTACAAATCCTCATACAATAGGGAAAAAAATAAAGTCATAAGTTTGAACAGAAAGGTAATGAGGAACATTAACCAAGTCTGGGCAATGTACAAAAGAAAAAGGTTTAATTGGACTTACAGTTCCACGTGGCTGAGGAAGCTTCACAATCATGGTGGAAGGCAAGAAGGAGTAAGTCACGTCTTACAAGGATTGCAGGAGGTAAAATGAGAGCTTGTGCAGGGCAACTCTCATTTTATAAAACCATCAGATCTCATGAGATCCATACACTATCAGGAGAACAAACGGGAAAGACCCACCCCCATAATTCAGTCATCTCCCACGAGGTCCCTCCCACAACACATGGGAATCATGTGAGTTATTAAATGAGATTTCGGTGGGGACACAGAGCCAAACCATATCATTCCACCCTGGCCCCTGCCAAATACCATATCTTCACAATGCAAAATCAATCATGCCTTCCCAACAGTACCCCAAAGTCTTAACCTATTTCAGCAGTAACTTAAAAGTCCACAGTTCAATGTCTCATCTGAGACAAAGCAAGTAAGTCCCTTCTGTTTATGAGACTGTAAAATCAAAAGTAAGTTAGTTACTTCCTAGATACAATGGGAGTATAGGCAATGGGTGAATACAGCAATTCCAAATGGAATAAATTGGCCAAAACAAATGGGCTACAGGCCCCATGAAAATCCGAAATTCAATAGGGCAGTCAAATGTTAAAGCTCCAAAATGATCTCCTTTGAATCCATGTCCCACATCCAGGTCACGCTGATGCAAGAGGTGGGTTCCCATGGTCTTTGGCAGCTCCATTTCTGTGGCTTTGCAGGGTATAGCCTTACTCCTGACTGCTTTCACAGGCTAGTGTTGAGTGTCTGTGGCTTTTCCAGGTGCATGATGCAAGCTGTCAGGTGGATCTACCATTCTGGGGTTGGAGGATGGTGGCCCTCTTCTCACAGCTCAACTAGGTGGTGCCTCAGTGGGAACTCTGTGTGGGGGCCCCACATTTCTCTGCTGTACTGGTCTAGCAGAGGTTCTCCATGAGGGCCCCAGACCTGCAGCAAACATCTGCCTGGGCATTCAGGTGTTTCCATACATCTTCTGAAATCTAGGCAGAGGTCCCCAAACCCGAATTCTTGACTTCTCTGCATCCACAGGCTCAACACCACATAGAAGCTGCCAAAGCTTGGGGCTTCCACCGTCTGAAGCAACAGCCTGAGCTATAACTTGGCCCCTTTCAGCCATGCCTGGAGTGGCTGGAATGCAGGGTACCAAGTCCCCAGGCTGCACAGAGCAAGGGGGCCTTGGGCCTGGCCCATGAATCCATCTTTTCCTCCTAGGCTTCTAGGCTAGTAATGGAAGGGGCTGCTGTGAAGACCTCTGACATGCCCTGGAGACATTTTCCCCATTGTCTTGGGGATTGACTTCTCATTACTTATACAAATTTCTGCAGTCAGCTTGGATTTCTCCTCAGAAAATGGGATTTTATTTTCTATCACATTATCAGGCTGCAAATTTTCCAAACTTTAATGTTCTGCTTCTAAAACTGAATGTCTCTAACAGCATCCAAGTCACCTCTTGAATGCTTTGCTGCTTAGAAATTTCTTCCCCCAGGTACCCTAAATCATCTCTCAAGTTTGAAGTTCCACAAATCTCTAGGACAGAGGCAAAATGCTGCCAGTCTCTTTGCTAAAGCATAACAGAGTCACCTTTGCTCCAGTTCCCAACAAGTTCCTCATTTCCAACTGAGACCACGTCGGCCTGGACTTTATTGTCCATATCGCAATCGGCATTTCGGGCAAAGCCATTCAACAAGGCTCTAGGAAGTTCCAAACTTTCCCACATATTCCTGTCTTCTTCTGAGCTCTCCAAACTGTTCCAACCTCTGCCTGTTACCCACTTCCAAAGTCGCTTCCACATTTTTGGGTATCTTTTCAGCCATGCCCCATTCCCAGTACCAATTTATTGTATTAGTCCATTTTCATGCTGCTGATAAAGACACACCTGAGACTGGGTCAATTACAGAAGAAAGAGGTTTAACTGGACTTACACTTCCATGTGGCTGCGGAAGCCTCACAACCATAGTAGAAGGCAATGAGGAGCAAGTCACATTTTACATGGACTGCAGCAGGCAAAATGAGAGATGAAGGGCAACTCCTGTTTTTTAAAACCATCAGATCTTGTGAGATCCATTCACTATCACAACAACAGCATGGAAAAGACCTGCCCCCATAATTCAATCATCTCCCACTGAGTTCCCTCCCACAATATATGGGAATTATGGGAGCTACAAGATGAGATCTGAGTAGGGACACAGAGCCAAACCATATCAACTACCTATGTCTTAATTTGCTCAGTATAGATAAGATACCTCAAATTGAATCATGATTCCTATTACCTATTTAGGTGGTCACCATTATATTTAATTACTGGATATTTAAGGAGTGATTGAGGTCTATTTGCCAGATGCAGAAGTCTAAGCAGGAGATTCTAGCATATTTGAGACTCATTACAAAATGTTTTATTTGCACCTTTTATGAATATTCTACAGGGCATGCATTATTGCTCCCAGAGTTGGGCCATTTGCACTTCCCAGAGTGGGAAGATGGTAACACACAGGTGATTAACAGTGTTGCCTTTTTCTTGAGGTTAGCACATAATCATAATCAATCCTTGCACTCAAAGATAAAGTTCTCTGCCTTTCTGTAGCATACTTACCTGCAATAGAACACTTCTCAATTGCATTACAAATGTTCTTCAAAAAGTATTTATCTCTCCTACTGACATATAAGCTTCCAGAAGGTAGAGGTCATAGGTTTTCATCATTTTTCTCATAATAGGCTTGTTGAAATACCAATAGACTATCTGACTGAATTAAAGATTACATATAAAATTCTCTGACATCCAATAGCATATGGATTTTAATTAAATCATAAATTATAAATATGTTTTTTCACTCACATCCAAATGCAATACTGAACTTCCTCCTCCAATTTTTATTTTCCTACCTGCTCTATACCACTAAATTGTCTAGAAATAGTGCCCAGTAAAGGCTTTTGGTTTCTAGAGGACATGTATACATTTTGAAAACCATGTTTCAAGGGCTAAAGGCATATATATGCTATTAATTGCACTTTGGGAATTTAGCTTAGAAAATATCCTAGTTCCCAAAAAAAAATGCCTTAAATATGCCCAAATTATTTATTATATGGCTTTTAATAATAGCTCCCACTTGGGGGCCAACTATCTAATGATAAGTAAATGAATAAATTATGGTATCTCTACTGATATCTGGAATATTAGCATAAAATTTAAGTAACACAATAAAATAGTAAGTAAAAAAATTTAAAATTATATACATCCAATCATTCCAACACAAAAAATGTGAGAATAAATAAAGAGATACAAGTAAAATGCAAAAGCATATTTACGTTTTGGTGGTAGAATGGTATTACAGGTTTTTAAGTTTTTTTTTTTTTTAATTCCCTAACAATTTTCTATGACATATAAACAAAGATACTTTTATAATAGAAAAATAAAACTCCTGTACTTTATAATCTTGAATTTTAATTACCAAATCATATTCATTACTCATTAATTATTAATAATGAATTCATATTTATGAATTCATGATCTTTATGATTATGAATTCGTGATCTCAATGATCATGAGTATTAATTATTTTTGCATGTGTTTGTGATATAGATTTTATCAACAACTAGACAAGGTAAATTCTTTATATTGTTTTTCTTTTGTCAAGTACCTATCACATGCCCAGAACTAGCATAGGTAGTTTTAAAAGGTAATCTCTAAGCATTACAATAATCTTGTAAATTAGAAACCATTATCCTATTTTAGAGAGGCTTAGAATAGTTATGTCATTTGTTCAAGTTCACAAAGCTAGTAAATGGTTGAGATGGAATCTGAACCTAGGTTTTTGTATGACTCCAAAACTAACTTATTTTTCCATTACTCAGTGATATAATAGAAAACAGGGACATGAACTTTGACTAATAATACGAGACTGAAGGGGCTTTAAAAAAAAGAAAAAACAAAGACAAATCCTATGGTTGGAATGTGTTCCCCAAAGTTCATGTGTTGAAACTTAATGCCCAATGCAACAGTATTGAGAGATGAAACCTTTAAGAGATGATCAGGTTGTGAGACTCTGTCCTCATGAATGCCATTATCTCAGGAGTGGGTTAGTATTTGAGGAAGTGAACTCCTGATAAGAGGATGAGTTTGGTCCCCTTTCCTCTCCTACATGCATGCTCTTTTGACCTTCTGCCTTTCTGCCATGAGCTGACATAGCTAGAAGGCACTCACACTGGATGCTGCTCTTTGATTTTGGACTTCCCAGCCTCCAGAACCATGAGCCAAATACATTTCTGTAGATTATAAATTGTCCAGTGTCAGGTATACTGCTATAGCAGCACAAAATTGACTAAGACAACAAGAGAAAAGAACAAAGCAATAAAACAATACAGCATATTGGCTTGGTAGTTTGAAGGAAAAGTTCATTTTTCATCAAAGGAGTATACTGATGAAGCCAACAACTTTTAGGTCCTACCTGGTAGATTATCATTCACAGGTTTAACTTCTGAGATAGACACCTGAAGCCCACAGGGCTCTAGACTAATGTTTTCCAGAAGACTATGCATAACTGTCAACATTTTTTCTTCTTTTTAGGAAACAAATGTAGTAGCTTCAATATCATTGTTATACATATATGCTGTCTCTAAAACAGTTTAATGAATAATAATAATTGGGCAACAGAAAACTCCATTCAACAATCATAACTTAAGTTATAATTAATAATAAACCACATTATCTTGTCAAATTCCAAGCTTACAGCTTATTGTGTGAGGTTTAACATGTTACCTGGGTAATGAGCTGCTGGTGTACCTCAAATGAGTTGGCAGCCCATCCTGAGTTCTTTAATGTGATGAAGAAAAGGGTGGGGAGGATAAAGTAGCAGCTGGGAATAACAACTTCAACAACAAAAAGAGGAATGCTTTCCTCTGTCTTAGTTTTCTTACACTGCTTCTTAAGATTTAGGTTCCCAGTCCCTTGATTGCCACTGATACCTCTGCCTGCTGACATCTTAACCATCCCTTCAAAGAGCAATGTAGCTGCTAGTGGTATAGGAAGTCTTTTCTGATGAATCCATTAATGAAATTTGTATAGCACTATCCAATTCACTCAATTACCCACTAACTCACTCATTCTTATGTGTTCATTCGAGAAAGGTTAAAAATAAAAAGATATCTGTAGACATCTAAAATATGTTATCAGATTTAGTCATCCAAGAATCATTTGAGGTAGCTATTACTATCCATATTTTGCACATAAAGAAATAGATTCAGAGAAGATAAATTTACAAAGCTAGTAAATTACAGAGTCAGCTCAAATCTATGTGACTCAACAATTCTTGCTTTTTCTAGGGCAGTCTATTGATTCCTTTAACACGTGTTCTAAGAGATGTAAAGTATTCAAGTAAATTACATATGATTCCTCTATCCCTGAAGAGCTCACACAGTTTATAAGGTAGACAAAGTATAATGAAGCAAAGGCTAGTTAGGCATATGAACACATAAAGAAAAAGTAAGCAACTTCAGAAGGATGGCAAGAAGAAAAAGTTCAGGGCAGGATCTAAAATAATAATATATGAACTGAATCTTGAAAGTGAGTATGAATTTCTCATTTACCCTGTACTTTTTGTTCATGACATTTCCACAATTGATAATTATACATTTATTTGAATGATGATTTGAATGTTTATTGCCTGTTTCTCTCACTGAGAAAGAGAAAGGATTAAATAACTTTCCAAAGTCACATAACCATTAAGTAGCAAAACAAAGATTTAATTGCTGCTCTTTCTGATTGTATAAAGCCTGCCATGCCACATTGCCAAGAGAAAGATAAAAGATGAACAAACTGCTGTGCTAGTTTAAATCAAAGACCATGCCCAACTTGGGAAATAATGGATGGAATCTCTCTCTCTCTCTCTCTCTCTCTCTCTCTCACACACACACACACACACACACACACACACACACACACCCCACTACCATCACCACCACTAGCAGCAGCAGCAGCAGCATTTAAGCAAGGTCTTAAAGATGAAAATGTTTTCAATGGTGGAGACAGGAAGATATTTTTTTCCAGGTGGAAGATATATCACAATCAAAGATACATGAAATACAATGTAAGACATGTTTAGGGGAAAAGGACAGAACAGTTAAGCCAGAATGTAGGAGAATAATAACAGAAAATATGAAACAACAATAGCTCAGACTAGGAGCAAGATGGCCGAATAGGAACAGCTTCAGTCTCCAACTCCCAGGGCGAGCGACACAGAAGACCGGCGATTTCTGCATTTTCAACTGAGGTACTGGGGTCATCTCACTCGGGAGTGCCGGACAATCGGTGCTGGTCAGCTGCTGCAGCCCGACCAGCGAGAGCTGAAGCAGGGCGAGGCATCGCCTCACCTGGGAAGCGCGAGGGGGAAGGGAGTCCCTTTTCCTAGCCAGGGGAACTGAGACACACAACACCTGGAAAATCGGGTAACTCCCACCCCAATACTGCGCTGTAACACCGGCACACCGGAGATTGTATCCCACACCTGGCCGGGAGGGTCCCACGCCCACGGAGCCTCTCTCCTTGCTAACACAGCAGTCTGCGGCAATCTAACCGCAAGGCAGCAGCGAGGCTGGGGGAGGGGCGCCCTCCATCGCTGAGGCTTAAGTAGGTAACTAAAGCCGCTGGGAAGCTGGAACTGGGTGGAGCTCACAGCAGCTCAAGGAAACCTGCCTGTCTCTGTGGACTGTGCCTCTGGGGACAGGGCTCAGCTAAAGGAGTAGAAGCCTGTGAAACGCGAACGACTCTGTCTGACAGCTTTGAAGAGAGCAGTGGATCTCCCAACACGGAGGTTGAGATCTGAGAAGGGGCAGTCTGCCTGCTCAAGTGGGTCACCGACCCCTGAGTAGCCTAACTGGGAGACATCCCCCACTAGGGGCAGTCTGACACCCCACACCTCACAGGGTGGAGTACACCCCTGAGGGGAAGCTTCCAAAGCAAGAATCAGACAGGTGCACTCGCTGTTCAGCAATATTCTATCTTCTGCAACCTCTGCTGCTGATACCCAGGCAAACAGGGTCTGGAGTGGACCTCAAGCAATCTCCAACAGACCTATAGCTGAGGGTCCTGACTGTCAGAAGGAAACCTATCAAACAGGAAGGACACCTATATCAAAACCCCATCAGTACGTCACCATCATCAAAGACCAGTGACAGATAAAACCACAAAGATGGGAAAAAAGCAGGGCAGAAAAGCTGGAAATTCAAAAAATAAGAGCGCATCTCCTCCTGCAAAGGAGCACAGCCCATCGCCAGCAACGGATCAAAGCTGGTCAGAGAATGATTTTGATGAGATGAGAGAAGAAGGCTTCAGTCCATCAAACCTCTCAGAGCTAAAGGAGGAATTACGTACCCAGCGCAAAGAAACTAAAAATCTTGAAAAAAAAAGTGGAAGAATTGACAGCTAGACTAATTAAGGCAGAGAAGGTCATAAACGAAATGACAGAGATGAAAACCATGACACGAGAAATACGTGACAAATGCACAAGCTTCAGTAACCGACTCGATCAACTGGAAGAAAGAGTATCAGCGATTGAGGATCAAATGAATGAAATGAAGCGAGAAGAGAAACCAAAAGAAAAAAGAAGAAAAAGAAATGAACAAAGCCTGCAAGAAGTATGGGATTATGTCAAAAGACCAAATCTACGTCTGATTGGGGTGCCTGAAAGTGAGGGGGAAAATGGAACCAAATTGGAAAACACTCTACAGGATATCATCCAGGAGAACTTCCCCAACCTAGCAGGCCAGGCCAACATTCAAATTCAGGAAATACAGAGAACGCCACAAAGATACTCCTCCAGAAGAGCAACTCCAAGACACATAATTGCCAGATTCACCAAAGTTGAAATGAAGGAAAAAATCTTAAGGGCAGCCAGAGAGAAAGGTCGGGTTACCCACAAAGGGAAGCCCATCAGACTGACAGCAGATCTCTCGGCAGAAACTCTACAAGCCAGAAGAGAGTGGGGGCCAATATTCAACGTTCTTAAAGAAAAGAATTTTAAACCCAGAATTTCATATCCAGCCAAACTAAGTTTCATAAGTGAAGGAGAAATAAAATCCTTTACAGATAAGCAAATGCTTAGAGATTTTGTCACCACCAGGCCTGCCTTACAAGAGACCCTGAAGGAAGCCCTAAACATGGAAAGGAACAACCGGTACCAGCCATTGCAAAAACATGCCAAAATGTAAAGACCATCGAGCCTAGGAAGAAACTGCATCAACTAACGAGCAAAATAACCAGTTAATATCATAATGGCAGGATCAAGTTCACACATAACAATATTAGCCTTAAATGTTAATGGACTAAATGCTCCAATTAAAAGACACAGACTGGCAAACTGGATAAAGAGTCAAGACCCATCAGTCTGCTGTCTTCAGGAGACCCATCTCACATGCAGAGACATACATAGGCTCAAAAGAAAGGGATGGAGGAAGATCTACCAAGCAAATGGAGAACAAAAAACAGCAGGGGTTGCAATCCTAGTCTCTGATAAAACAGACTTTAAACCATCAAAGATCAAAAGAGACAAAGAAGGCCATTACATAATGGTAAAGGGATCGATTCAACAGGAAGAGCTAACTATCCTAAATATATATGCACCCAATACAGGAGCACCCAGATTCATAAAGCAAGTGCTTAGAGACTTACAAAGAGACTTAGACTCCCATACAATAATAATGGGAGACTTCAACACTCGACTGTCAACATTAGACAGATCAACGAGACAGAAAGTTAACAAGGATATCCAGGAACTGAACTCATCTCTGCACCAAGCGGACCTAATAGACATCTATAGAACTCTCCACCCCAAATCAACAGAATATACATTCTTCTCAGCACCACATCGCACTTATTCCAAAATTGACCACATAATTGGTAGTAAAGCACTCCTCAGCAAATGTAAAAGAACAGAAATTATAACAAACTGTCTCTCAGACCACAGTGCAATCAAACTGGAACTCAGGACTAAGAAACTCAATCAAAACCGCTCAACTATATGGAAACTGAACAACCTGCTCCTGAATGACTACTGGGTACATAACGAAATGAAGGCAGAAATAAAGATGTTATTTGAAACCAACGAGAACAAAGATACAACATACCAGAATCTCTGGGACACATTTAAAGCAGTGTGTAGAGGGAAATTTATAGCACTAAATGCCCACAAGAGAAAGCAGGAAAGATATAAAATTGACACTCTAAAATCACAATTAAAAGAACTAGAGAGGCAAGAGCAAACACACTCAAAAGCTAGCAGAAGGCAAGAAATAACTAAGATCAGAGCAGAACTGAAAGAGATAGAGACACAAAAAACCCTCCAAAAAATCAATGAATCCAGGAGTTGGTTTTTTGAAAAGATCAACAAAATTGACATACCACTAGCAAGACTAATAAAGAAGAAAAGAGAGAAGAATCAAATAGACGCAATAAAAAATGATAAAGGTGATATCACCACCGACCCCACAGAAATACAAACTACCATCAGAGAATGCTATAAACACCTCTACACAAATCAACTAGAAAATCTAGAAGGAATGGATAATTTCCTGGACACTTACACTCTCCCAAGACTAAACCAAGAAGAAGTTGAATCCCTGAATAGACCAATAGCAGGCTCTGAAATTGAGGCAACAATTAATAGCCTACCCACCAAAAAAAGCCCAGGACCAGATGGATTCACAGCTGAATTCTACCAGAGGTACAAGGAGGAGCTGGTACCATTCCTTCTGAAACTATTCCAATCAATAGAAAAAGAGGGAATCCTCCCTAACTCATTTTAGGAGGCCAACATCATCCTGATACCAAAGCCTGGCAGAGACACAACAAAAAAAGAGAATTTTAGACCAATCTCCCTGATGAACATTGATGCAAAAATCCTCAATAAAATACTGGCAAACCGGATTCAGCAGCACATCATAAAGCTTACCCACCATGATCAAGAGGGCTTCATCCCTGGGATGCAAGGCTGGTTCAACATTCGCAAATCAATCAACGTAATCCAGCATATCAACAGAACCAAAGACAAGAACCACATGATTATCTCAATAGATGCAGAAAAGGCTTTTGACAAAATTCAACAGCCCTTCATGCTAAAAACGCTCAATAAATTCGGTATTGATGGAACGTACCTCAAAATCATAAGAGCTACTTATGACAAGCCCACAGCTAATATCATACTGAATGGGCAAAAACTGGAAAAATTCCCTTTGAAAACTGGCACAAGACAGGGATGCCCTCTCTCACCACTCCTATTCAACATAGTGTTGGAAGTTCTGGCTAGGGCAATCAGGCAAGAGAAAGAAATCAAGGGTATTCAGTTAGGAAAAGAAGAAGTCAAATTGTCCCTCTTTGCAGATGACATGATTGTATACTTAGAAAACCCCATTGTCTCAGCCCAAAATCTCCTTAACCTGATAATCAACTTCAGCAAAGTCTCAGGATACAAAATTAATGTGCAAAAATCACAAGCATTCTTATACACCAGTAACAGACAAGCAGAGAGCCAAATCAGAAATGAACTTCCATTCACAATAGCTTCAAAGAGAATAAAATACCTAGGAATCCAACTTACAAGGGATGTCAAGGACCTTTTCAAGGAGAACTACAAACCACTGCTCAGTGAAATCAAAGAGAACACAAACAAATGGAAGAACATACCATGCTCATGGATAGGAAGAATCAATATCATGAAAATGGCCATACTGCCCAAGGTTATTTATGGATTCAATGCCATCCCCATCAAGCTACCAATGAGTTTCTTCACAGAATTGGAAGAAACTGCTTTAAAGTTCATATAGAACCAAAAAAGAGCCCGCATTGCCAAGACAATCCTAAGTCAAAAGGACAAAGCTGGAGGCGTCAAGCTACCTGACTTCAAACTATACTACAAGGCTACAGTAACCAAAACAGCATGGTACTGGTATCAAAACAGAATTATAGACCAATGGAACAGAACAGAGTCCTCAGAAAAAATACCACACATCTACAGCCATCTGATCTTTGACAAACCTGAGAGAAACAAGAAATGGGGAAAGGATTCCCTATTTAATAAATGGTGCTGGGAAAATTGGCTAGCCATAAGTATAAAGCTGAAACTGGATCCTTTCCTTACTCCTTATACGAAAATTAATTCAAGATGGATTAGAGACTTAAATGTTAGACCTAATAGCATAAAAACCCTAGAAGCAAATCTAGGTAGTATCATTCAGGACAGAGGCATGGGCAAGGACTTCATGTCTAAAACACCAAAAGCAATGGCAACAAAAGTCAAAATTGACAAATGGGATCTAATTAAACTAAAGAGCTTCTGCACAGCCGGAGAAACTACCATCAGAGTGAACAGGCAACCTACAGAATGGGAGAAAATTTTTGCAATCTACTCATCTGACAAAGGGCTAATATCCAGAATCTACAAAGAACTCAAACAAATTTACAAGAAAAAAAGAAACAACCCCATCAAAAAGTGGGCAAAGGATATGAACAGACATTTCTCAAAAGAAGACATTCATACAGCCAACAGACACATGAAAAAATGCTCATCATCAGTCGCCATCAGAGAAATGCAAATCAAAACCACTATGAGATACCATCTCACACCAGTTAGAACGGCAATCGTTAAAAAATCAGGAAACAACAGGTGTTGGAGAGGATGTGGAGAAACAGGAACACTTTTACACTGTTGGTGGGATTGTAAACTAGTTCAACCATTATGGAAAACAGTGTGGGAATTCCTCAAGGATCTAGAACTAGATGTACCATATGACCCAGCCATCCCACTACTGGGTATATACCCAAAGGATTATAAATTATTCTACTACAAAGACACATGCACACGTATGTTTATTGCTGCACTATTCACAATAGCAAAGACTTGGAATCAACCCAAATGTCCATCAGTGACAGACTGGATTAAGAAAATGTGGCACATATACACCATGGAATACTATGCAGCCATAAAAAAGGATGAGTTCATGTCCTTTGAAGGGACATAGATGAAGCTGGAAACCATCATTCTTAGCAAACTATCACAAGAAGAGAAAACCAAACACCGCATGTTCTCACTCATAGGTGGGAACTGAACAATGACATCACTTGTACTCGGGAAGGAGAACATCACACATCGGGGCCTATCATGAGTGTGGGGGAGGGATTGCATTGGGGAGTTATACCTGATATAAATGATGAAATGATCGGTGGTGACGAGTTGATGGGTGCAGCACACCAACATGGCACAAGTATACATATGTAACAAACCTGCACTTTATGCACATGTACCCTAGAACTTAAAGTATAATAAAAAAAGAAAAAAAGTGAAAATACTCATATATGGTAAATAAAACCTCATTTTAGTAAGTGCCATTAAAACACTGAGTTATCTGGAGTTAGTCCATTTTTATATCATAAATATCAGTCTGTAATAATACAACTTTGTTAATGATAATATGATTTTTTGGAAAAGGGAAAAACAATATGTTTTCACTTTGTGCTCATTTATTCAAAAAATATTTTGAGAGAGGCTGCTTTATACTAGGCACTATCCTAAACACTAAAGTTAAAATAGGAGCTCATCAAATATAACCTCTGTGTTTACAAGGTTTATAGACTAATAGATTATACAGTCAGGGAACTGAATGAAAGCATCATGTAATAACCTGTACTTCCAGTGAAAATTCTCTTTCCTTTTTTTTGTAATCAAGGGTTGTGATAGTATGGTCAATAGAAAATTTGATAAAAGCAGAGATTTATAAAACCTATACAAATCTATATATATTTTTATGCTTGGGTTTTAATTGCAGTTCCACAAAATTCATTCTTAACAAACCACACTCATGGCATATGTCCTATAAGTTCTGGTTATAGTTTTAGTATAATGAAGTAAGACTTTAAAGGCATTTGCAAATCCATCTGAATGAGAAGTTTTTCTAGATTTTCATGATTTCATTTTAGTCTTTTACAATTGCCTCACTCATACCTAATTTGATTGAATTTTTTTAAGTGATTCACCTTTAACAAGAGTTTCCAAAGTTTCCAACTTAGTTTTCTTGGACACTGCAGCTGTCTTTCCTTTTGCATTCATATTTCCTCAGTTTATGTAATATGTAATTAAATTACGTAATGATAACAGTGAACATTCTGGGTTGTAAGTGCACAGCTCTTTTGATGGGACTAGAACTGTATAGAAGTACCAGAGAATCCAAAGAATAGAATCCAACCCTCACACAATTTGTTTAACAGAGAAAAGGGTTAAATCTGTCAAGTCCAGTAAATCAAGAGGTACTACATAAAGGAAATATGAGATGTAATCGGAAGGGCACAAGTTCCTGTATGGGTATCCTAGGGCTGCTGTTACTAAGTACTACAAACTTCATGCCTTAAAGCAACAGAAATTTATTCTTTTACAGTTTTGGAGACTTGAAGTCTGAAATCAAGATGTTAGAAGGGAGCTAGGGAGAATCCTTCCTTACTATTCCTAGCATTTGGCGGTTGCCAGCAATCCTTGGTGTTCCTTGGCTTGTCACTGTTTCTGCCTCCATAGTCGCTTGGCGTTCTCCCTGGGCATCTGTCTTTGTGCCCAGATTTCCCTCTTCTTATAAGGACACCAGTCATGTTGGATTTAGGGCCCACACTTGATCCAGTATATCCTCATCTTAACTTGAAATCCTCTGCAAAGACCTTATTTCTAGGTCAGATCACATTTATAGGTTCTGGGTAGAAATGAATTGTGCTGGGTAGACATGAATTGTGGGGGACTCTATAAACCCAGTACAATTCCTAAGCAGTATCTTTGTTTAACAAATATGTATTTTGGCAAGCTATAATATGCAATGACTATATTTAAATGTGTTTTCTGATTCTGATAAATTCATACTAAATATGTTCAAAACTATCAAGCACTCTAGGAAATATGCAGCACAGTTCCTGACACATATTAAAATCCATATCGATGGAAATATAAATCACTTTCTTTGCTTTCCAAAAACTAATAATTCAGTAGGACAAGGAAGAACAACACACTTGGAATCACACCCTCAGTGGGATCCTGTCAGTCACATGATTAAGTTGTAAATTGTAAAATATAAAGTTTGGTGCTTTTTGCTGGTATAAATAACTACAGTTCCAGTACTCTTCCATATCATGGGAGTTCCAAAAGACAAGTTCAAGGCTCCAAGTTGGAACAGAGCACTTACAAGCATTGTGAATTACTTTGCAAATTATCAAAGCAGTAATTTATAAGCAACTTACAAGAGAATTCCAAAAACAACCTGTAGGATTTCACTGTTCTTACTACCACACATGTTCATACATATACTATTCAGAACTACCAGCCATGAATCTTAATATAAATACTTAACACAAATGCAGTGTTAGATACAGTGTTCCCTCCAAAAATGATTCATAAATAACAAATCCACATTTTATTAAGCATAATATTTATTCTAATGTTCTAGCTAAAGAGTTGGAGTTGTAAAATCTAAGAGTTGAGAATGGCCTAAGGGACTCATCTAATCCAGAACTAGATTCTTCATCACCTCTAATAAATGGTCATCTAGCTTTAGCCTCTTTATCTTCATCTGTCTTACTCCCCGTTGTATTCCAGTGAAGACGAGCAGATTTCAGCCTGAAGTTGCCAGTTGCATAAATATAATACAGGTCTAGAGACTTTAGAAAGGATAGATTTCTTAGAATAAAAGCATAACTCCTTTACATGGTTTGCAACTTCCTCCATGAACTGACTCCTACCTGTCTTTTCATCTTCCCCTTTCCACATAATAGTCTTTGTTCCAGCCATATTGAAGTTCTTGTAGTCTTCCCAGCACACCATAGTCATTCACCTGCAGGCCTTGGATGTCCTTTTGCCCGGAATATTGACCTTCCTGTTCTCTCATCTCCCTGCCCTACCCCTACCCTTTTCTCTGGCTAATTTCAGCTCATCCTTTAGAGCTCAGTTGAAATGCCACTTCCTCACAAAGTTTTTTCCAACCCTACTCAGATTAGTTGAGATGGCCTCCTATGTGCTGCCATTGCACTGCATTCCCTTGTCTGGCACTTATTGTGCTATATCTTATTGCTTGCTTACTATTTAAATATTCCATTAGATTTATATTGTGCAACACCAATGCCAACAGCCACATTTGGCTATAAAGCACTTGAAGTGTAGTTACTCCATATTAAGAGGTTTCATGAATCTAAAATATGCACCAGATTTTGAAGACTTAGTTTGAAAAAAAAATTACAAAAATAATTTTATCTTCATTACATGTTGAAATGGTAATATTTTAGATATATTGGGTCAAATATGGTATTAAAATTAATGTTTTGCTTTTTAAATGTGGCTATAGAAAATTTTAAATAACATGAATTACATTACATCTTTATTGGACAATACTGTTCCAGAGTATAAGCACCAAGATTATAAGTGCTGCTGTGACTTTTGTATTAATCACTGTGTCCTAGCATTTAGCCTAATGTTTAACACTTGAAAGGTATTTAGTAAATACATTTTTAAAGATTTTTTTATTAAAAACCTTTTTTTCAAGTGACAGGGTCACCGTCTGCACCCAGGCTGGAGTGCAGTGGGCAATCATAGTTGAAGGCTACAGTGAGCTGTGAGGCTCAAGCTGCCCTCCTGACTTCAGCCTCCTGAGTAGCTGGGGCTACAGGTGTCCAACATCACAGCAGGCTAATTTTTTTAATTTTTATTTTTAGAAATAGGGTCTCCCTGTGTTGTCCGTGCTTGTCTCGAACTCTTGGCTTCAAGTGATCCCCAGCCCCCTAGCTCAACTTCCTGAGTAGCTGGGATTACAGGTGTAAGCAGCTGTTCCTGGCAATACTTTTTCAATGTTAATTTATACAGTTAACAAAATGCACATTCAGTCAGAAAAGCTCTGCTTTTAGAATGTTTGGATTCAGTAAAATAACTTCAACATTAATTTTAAAAATTGATGTTCAGTCTTGTAGGTCATAAAAAGCAAATGTCCTCTTATATGGTTTGGCTCTGTGTCTTCATCCAAACCTCATCTTGTAGTTCCCATAATTCCCATGTGTTGTGGGAGGGACCCACTGGGAGATGACTGAATCATGGGAACAGGTATTTCCTGTGCTGTTCTCGTGATAATGAATGACTCTCAGGAGACCTGAGTCCCTAACACAAGCTCTCTTTGCCTGCTGCCATCCACATAAGGGTGACTTGCTCCTCCTTGCCTTCTGCAGTGATTGTGAGGCCTCCTCAGCCATTTGGAACTGTAAGTCCAATTAAACCTCTTTCTTTTGTAAATTGCTCAGTCTTGGGTATGTCTTTTTCAGCAGCATGAAAATGACTACTACGTCCCCCACAACATTAACACTAACATATGCAGGTAAGTTAGGAAAACTCCATTGCCCTCTAGTACTTTATTCATCTTTGTAAGTTGAAATGATAGCAATTCCTATCTTGTTCTTTAGGAATGCTGTGAAGAATAATAATGCTTTGATAGAAATTTTTATTAATTAAAAATCATTCATATGAAGAATGACATATATAAAAATTCTTGATCTCTTCAGGAGAAAGAAAATTTATACACTTAATTTTGAAAAAATGGCCGTGGTCTGGATTTTGCAGAATTGATGTATTTGACGTATTGATGTTTTGCATAGTGTTAAAAATGAGGTGGATTCTAGACATCCCTTTGAATAAAGAAATATGGGTATTTTCCTCAAGAGGCTGGCTGCCCATATTTTATATTTGAGCTTTTTCATATTCTAGCGCTCTTTTCATTCTCCAGTTACATAAAGGAAATTACCAGTTAAATGCTAACTAGTTTAATGAAAACATCTTCATTCAAGTCCTGGTTCTTCAACTTGCTGTTTGTGTAAACTTGAATAATTCTAGACCTCATCTTTCTCATCTTAAAATGGAGACAAATGATAGTTATGATAATAATCATTATTTTTCTTTAATAAACATAACCATGCCATTTATGTTTTGCTTAAACCAATGTTGAAATTCACTTGTAGTCTCAGAGCTCGCTCATGTTAAAAATCAAAGAAGTATACCAATCACTTTTCAGATCATTGAGATTTAGATTAAATAAAAATGAAATAATTGATAAAATAGATAATTGATCTCTAAACAATCAAAAAGTGACAGAAGGCTTATAATATAATTATTTGAATGAGAGAAAAAAGGGGGAGACACTTTTTAGATATTTGTGGCTTATGTTGATTAAATGTATAGATTGATTCCTTTCCCGAAACTTCTGTGTAACCTTTATTCTGACTCATGAACTGGGTACATAGCCAGAGCTCAATGAATGCTTGCTGAAAAAATAAATCAATAAAAAGATGCATACATTCCCAGCCAAAGTAAAAATGAAAATTCAAGGGAACAAGCATATAAGTTCTTAGGTGTTACTGAGGATAAACTGTACTTTTTCCTTCACGTTGAAGGGGGAGACAACCTGAGCATCAAAGTCTTCATTATAAATTAAAACAGCTTGAGGAATAGGTGACACTCTCCAGGACATGGAACCAAAAATTCTGAAGTTTTGTTTCTGGTTGTGCCACTTACTTGTTCTGTGAACTTGAGTAAGTTCACTTATCTTCTCTGACCCTCAATTTCCTCATCTGGAAAATAGGAATAACAAATCTTGCTATGACTAATAAATGAGATGGTATATAGGAATGTTATCTGTGAAATTTTAAATGCAGATGTTCTTGTAAGCATTTTTTTTTTGCTCCTCTGTATTCAGAACTAAGGTAATTCAGACAGTAAAGGAATGTGGTAGTTGGAACTCTGAGTGTGGACTTCCATTTCCAATTCTATTTTCCTGTCCATAACCAAATAGTGTGATTTGTGATAGATTGATCATTTCATTCCAAGATGCTTTTCCCTTAGGAGTTATGTGACTTGTAGGAAGGAGAAGAATAATTATCTTTTTCTGCACTGGGATATGTAAGGTATATCTTTCCACAGTGGCATTGATGGCTCATGCCTCAACCTGTATCTGAAACCACCATCTGTTTTCAGCATAATTTTGTTAATCCAGAGAGAACCTTCAAAATAAAAGATAATGATAAGATAAAATTTATGCCAGGTGCAGTGGCTCACTGTATACCCCAAGCACTTTGGGAGGCCAAAGCAAACTGATCTTGAGTCCAGGAGTTCGAAACCGGCCTGTTCAACATGGTGAAACCCTGACTCTACTAAAAATGCAAAAATTAGCCAGCTGTGGTGGCGCATGCCTGCAGTCCTAGCTACTCAGGAGGCTGAAGCAGGAGAATCACTTGAACCCGGGAGCTGGATATTACAGTGAGCTGAGATTGTGTCACAGCTCTCCAGCCTGGGTGACAGAGTAAAACTCTGTCTCAAAAATAAGAAAATAAAGTAATAAAATTTATTAAGAAATAGTCATTGTCATTTTAGTTGGAACATAAACTTATTCCTGATCAAGATAATTTGACATCCTTTTATTGTTTAATAACTTACATGTTGCTTCCTTCATTTTTCTCAAAAAGTACTCTTTACACTAACATTGCTTTGATTAAGAAGTGGAAGGAAAAGTGTTAGAGTGTTCAGTTATCACTCTGATGGAAAATGGTATGGTCAAACCTACAGTTGAATTTGGATGGCTCGCCATCGCCAATATATCATAGTTGTCATTGCCGCTGCTATGAAAATTACACTTATTCTTCTGTCATTTCAAATTTCTCGAATTCAGTCTATTACACACTGTGTATATAGTGACATGCCAACTAAATTAGCAAATGGCATTTCTTAAGTAAACTCATGTTTTATTTCTTATTTTAATAAGTAATCCTTTCAAAAGACATTCTGTACATGAACTCAGAAGGGAATGGAATGTGGAAAAAAAAAAAAAAGAAAGAAAACCTGAATAACTTTTCCTAAAAAAGTCTAGCTGTTCTTAGTTTGTAGCACCAAATGGGGAGCAGGGAATGTTCTAATCGCAACTGACTGTAGCCCAACCCTAATTTCATGATAATAATAATGATAAATAATAATGCTAGCTACCATTTGCTGAGCAAATACTAGGTACTATGTGAAATCATTTTCCTGTATTAACTCACTTAATCTTCACAGTAACCCATGAGGCTGGTACTGGTTTTATCCCCATGTTACAGATGAGGTAACTGAAGTATAAAAAGCTTAGGTTACTTTCCTTTTGTCAACTAGAGCTGGGATTAGAAGCTAGTAATCTCATTTTACACTCTGTGCTTTTGATTATAACTTTGTTCTAGATCCCTTTCTTATGATTAAGGTATGGCAGTGTTGCTGGAGAATGCTGACAGCTCAGTCTTCAAGGATATCACATACTTCCAGCACTTTGTATCTTGTGATAAATGCCATAAATAATGGAGTCATGAACAAAAAGGTATGGGAACCCAGAAAAAAGAGAAATTTATTTTAATATAGTGAGAGGACTTAATGAGGAGAGGGGTCAAGTAGAAGTTATAGACAAGGAGACCTTTGAGTTAGGCCTTTTAGGGGCAGAAGTGATGCCTATTTTTGGAAGAGTTCCTGGTAACTAATAGAAACTCATGAATTGCAGACATGAAAAGATGAATGAAGAAATAAATGAAGAAATAGGTGGGATTTCAGAGGGCTGAGGAGAGTAGAAGACAGGCAATTCAGAGTCCGATTTTAGGACCTAATATAATTCCAAATTCCTGAAATTCCTCATTATCTTAGAATCCCTTTTTCTAAATGTCACCTTGTGCTGGATCAGATTTTTGGGACAGTAGCCACATACTGTAGATCTTCCTGATTCTGGATGAATTTCAGACTGCTTCTAGGGAAAAAGAGAAAAGAAAATGCATCCTGTTACCTCATTGCTCCATTTCTTGTTATTTTATACTTTTAGTACTTCTGCAAGTGAAAATTAGAGGGACCTGCTGGCATTGTATGTTTGACACATCAGCAGTTTTCACATTGATATTAATTTTGTGAAGATATATATGACTAGCCAGGCCATCTTTTTTTCCTTTTAATTTACTAAAAATGAAGAAAGATTATTTGTTCCTATAACTAGTTATTCAGAAGGCTTAACAAGTTGGTGGCAGATATTTATCTGAGCTCTCCATTTGAGAATTTAGATCAGGCAGGCTTATATGTTATTTGTACTATCTTGTTTTTGATATTTACATGGATTCAGATCTTGTCTAGGTGGTAGATACACTAACATGTTCTCTTCACTCAAAAATACTGAGAGAACCAACAGTATGCAGCTCCACTCCTTAAAGTAGTAGTGTCACGCATCAGCTATTATATTTGTATGTTTCAGAATGTTCTTTGAAGACAAGCATATGCTTTCATTTTTAAAGTTTAAAATGTTCAAGTTATTTTAAAAGAATGTCAAAGAGAGAGAATTCCCAATTTTATTGGATTGACAAAGATCAAAGATTATATTTTTGGGGCTGGGAGGGGAATAATGGAAGAAAGAATAGTTTTGGTGTTTAAACTTTGTTACTAAAAATTAAGAATAGTACTTCCAAATTATTATATATTGTATCTTTTGCTTTGTGACTGAATTTGAAAAATTATGGAATATCTAGGAAATGTGTTTCTTAGAATTTTTAAAATAGGAATTTGTTAACTTTTAATATATTTTATCTCTTATAACTCTTCACTTTTGTCAAAAATATTAGCAGTTTCATAATTTCCCAATTTATTTTATCACTGTAATCTTCAGATGATTGTTTATTGCCTCAAATATTTACAATCACAGTCACTTCTGCTGTATTATAAACTGTAGAATAGATCACCTCTCTTTACATTTTTTGTGTGCGATAGCATATAGAACACGGTAAACAACAAGAAATATTTGCTGACTTCCTAATACATAATTATTTATTTAATGACTTTCTTATCAATTGGACTACAAGACTATATGAGGGGAAGGATTAGATGTGTCTTCTTCATTGGTGCATCATCAAAACTTGATATATTATTTGTCTTAAAATAGATGCTCAATCAATATTTCTTTAATGAATAAATGAATGGCCTTTTTTTCTTAGTTTTGATGTTTATACAATGAGCTCAACTAGGGACAACTAGTAAAGAAGGCCTTTTAATCAACTAGTTTCTGCAGCATATATAGGCACTTACTATGAGGTAGACTCATACCTACAAAAGGAAGAGAAAATGTAATAATTTTATTTGCACTTGTAGTATCTTTCCTGTTCTCTTAAAGGGCAAATCAGGCTAAATATGTCATAAAATACAGGATCAATCTTCTGTAATTTCAGTTTTCTCATTAGCAACATAGTGAATTTGACCTAGAAACACCTATTTCATAGACACATTATGTATCCATTTAGCCATGATGTATTTATTCTAAGTCTACTTTGTGCTGGGCACTGACGAAGGTGAAGACAAAGGTTTTACTCTCTTAAGAATTAACAAAAAATGATCTTTCCTAGTTACGTAGCAGACGTCATAGTATTTATTTGGCTACATATATATGTTTACTGATTTCTTAGCTTATAATATTTTCATGAATCCTATTAATTTCTGGAATTAATTTTCCTCATACCCAAATATATATTTTAAGATATTTTCAATGAAGATAAAGATACAGACAGATTATGAGAGTATGTTGCTACATTTGTCTCAATGTATTTTTATTTTCTCTCACTTTTGAATGATGCTTAGTTGGGTATAGAATTGATAGGTTTATGATTATTTTCACTTAGCACTTTGCAGATACCATTTCATAATCTTCTATCTTTCGTTAAAAGAATTAGCCTTCTATTAGGCTAATTAAAAGTCTGTTTGTCTTTATTTTATAGTTATTCTTTATGTTTCTCTATTACCTTTAAGATTTTCCTGTCATTCATATTTAATTGTGATGTTCTTGGTTGTGACTTTGTTTTTATTTGTCCTTCATGGAACAGAATGAGCTTCTTTAATATTTCTATATTCCTGAAAATGTCGGACTTTATTCCTAGCCATATTTTTTCCTCCCGTTCTCTCTACTCTTTTGCAACACTTAGTTTCTTGTATTTCCCATGTCTTTCTGTCTCTGTGTTATAATCTAGGTAAGATACTTTACTGGTTCACTCTTAAGATGTATCTAATCTACTGTTTAACCCATTTGTTAATTTGTTTAATTGATACAGTTCCACTCATAGAATGGACTCCTCCCCAGGGTTGTAATTGTTTATGTAGTGCTTCAAAGAAGAGATAGTTCTTGAAATTAGCTATAACTGATCATAAAGTTCTTATTCTCCTTTAAAATAATTCAGCTTTCTTATATGAGCCAGATGCACCCTATAATTTATGTCTTTTTTAGTAATCTTTTATTGACAGAGCTTTTTAAATGACAGTTGTTATGGTGTATCACCAAAGCATGATAACATTTAGTTTCCTCAAATCTCCAGGGGCAAAAAACCACTCTCTTTCCCCACTATTTACCATATATGAGGCTGCATTGAAACTTCTTCATCACTGAAGTGTCTCCCTTAGCAGGTTCATCAGATAGAAAGAAAGATTAGATAGATGGATGGATGGATGGATAGATAGATAGATAGATAGATAGATAGATAGATAGATAGATAGATAGATAGATAGAAAGAATGTCTCCCTTAGCAGGTTCACCAGAAAGAAAGATTAGATAGATAGATAGACAGACATGGATAGCAAGATGGATAGCCATTCTATATCAATCAGCCAGTAGATAGATTAATCATAGGTAGATCAATAGATAATAGATAAATGACTCTGGTTCAGACTTACATTTCCAAGCTGTACTCCCTCATTTGTAGTGGCCTGCTCTATATATCTGCTGAAATTCCATGTCAATACTTCAATCTCAAAATATATAATGTTGAAATTTTCATTATCTTCTCCACCAAAATAATCTCTTCCTGGGTTTGGTGTCCTTACAGTAATATCTGGCTTCCATTTGATTGCTGCCACCTGCCTGGCTGATCACACAAATCTCTCTTTTGACTAATCACAAATCTCACTTTTGATTCACCCCACCATTGTTGACTGACAAACCTCCTCTTTAAACTGTTCTTGGGCCGGGCGTGGTGGCTCAAGCCTGTAATCCCAGCACTTTGGGAGGCCGAGATTGGCGGATCACGAGGTCAGGAGATCGAGACCATCCTGGCTAACACGATGAAACCCCCTCTCTACTAAAAAATACAAAAAACTAGCCGGGCTAGGTGGCAGGCGCCTGTAGTCCCAGCTACTGGGGAGGCTGAGGCAGGAGAATGGCGTAAACCCGGGAGGCGGAGCTTGCAGTGAGCTGAGATCCGGCCACTGGACTCCAGCCTGGGCGACAGAGTGAGACTCCGTCTCAAAAAATAAAAATAAAAAGTAAACTATTCTTGGTTCCCAGCTAACTTGTTTTTTCTCTTCTTCTATACCTGCCCAACTGTGACTAACTCTAGTCCTGAACAACTTCTACTTCATCTCTTATTATTTAGTGCCTAATCCTATTACCTTTCATCTTTGCTTTACTAACATGGGTACCTTTCACTTTGCATTTTAAATTATTCCCATTGAGTAGTATTCTTTTCCATTGCTTTGGGGGTCTTGAAGCACAACCCACAACCGGTGGTCCAGATTTTTTATCACCATTTTCTAGCCAAGTCCAGTTTCCCTAAGTCTGATTCCTCTTTTGCCAACAATCAACTATTACTCAAGACAAATAACTTTTTCTCTCTGGTTCTCATTTAATTTTCTTTCTTGTAAGGTGTAAGTGCATTATTAGACCATTCAATCTCCTGTGTTTTATGATGATACAACAGCATTTTCCTAGTCTCTGGGATGGAAAGCAGAGATATCCCTGAGTCATTTTTTTTTCTGTGCCCCCCCCCCCCCCACAACACACACACAATTTTTCATTATCAAATGATAATGTTATCAAAGTTTAATAAAGTTATCAAACTTAAGTTCTGTCCTGATGGTGACTTCAGTCTTCTCTTGTCCATATCCACCATTACCATTGTTTATCTGTTATTTAGACTATTACAATAGACTTCTTAGAGGCCTATTCACGTCCACTTTTTCCTCTCAGATCCACCTGCATTACACATATTTCAGAGTTTCTACCAAACCCATATCTTCTTCCCATTGAATTTCATAGACCACCCCCCCATCAACTCCTGCTACCTGATAAAGAAACCTAGGCACCTATGTTTATACCAGTTTACTCCAGAAGCAACTAATTGGAGAGTCATGTAAATTAGATACTTCTCTCAAAATGTGAGCCAGGAAACTTAGAAACTGTAAGTTGATGATACTGGAAATACAGATTTGGGGACAGAATTGCCTCCTTGTCAGTCCAAAGCAAGGTGAAAGTCAGTTAGGAAAAGTGGGACAAGAGCAGAATGAAGGAAATTAGTTTGAGGAAAGAATGAATGTCTAGAAAATGGAGGAAATGTTCAGATACACACACACACACACACACACACACACACACACGCATGCACCCATGAATATATAACCAAGCACAGGCCTGGAAAGAGTGCTTGTCTGATTGCTTCTCAGTTCCCTAAAGGCCTAGTAATATTTCCTGCAGTTGGCTTTTTGTGATTCCTGTACCTCCTTTTAATAATTTTTTTAGAATCTTAACTTAATTTGAGTGGGCTTTATTCCATTCCTTAATATCCAACCAATTCCCTAAGATATCACAGCTTTACTAATCATATCATTTACTTGCTCAAAACTTCCAATGACTCCAGTTACAGATGCATTTGATCCCAGACTCCTGAGCTTGATGTTTGAAGGCCTATTTTCTAGTCTGAGCTATTTTTTTTTTATTTTTTTT